>NC_051159.1:136172930-136426158 GCF_013339745.2 Dermacentor silvarum | reverse complement strand
ATAGCCGTGGAAAGTGTCTTTACTTGTTTGCCTGTGTCCTTTGAATTTGCTCTCTCATCACTACACTGACTGCACACGCAGTCATAATTGCGCTAATGCGTATAGCTGATTTATGATTCGGAAAATGCTCTCTCACTTGTGATGTCATTGCTGTCGACGTTATGGCACTACCGCGAGCGTTCGGGACTTTGTAACTTGAATGGTAAATATAGTCGCACCTTTCTTCGAATGTGTTTTTGCTTATTTGTGAATGTTGCTCTCTGCAGAAAACACGAGGTGACGAAGGATGAACAGGAGCTTCTGTTTAGAAGTTTTCATTTCTGATGGTGTAAGAAAAACTGATGTTTGGTTGGAAAATAGTTTTATATGATCATTGATTACCATGCAGTCTGAATATAAGGTAGCCTACATAAGTAATAAAGTGGTATTGGCATCGGTTGCTGACGTGTTTCTTTCTAGTACTTGCCTCAATAACTCCACGTTAGGCTCTCTAGGCATTGCACATGCATGATGGCGTAGAAAAGTGTACAACATGCTCAATGCAAGGCTGAGGTTAGCCGCTGTTGCGACTATAGCGGTGACTCTTGCACACTTTTGATTCTCAAAGTTTTTGAAAGTCTTATGTTGTCTTTCCTCACAACCTTACAGGTGCCCTGCACCCCATCTCTGGCGCTACAGACATTGAGCCCTTCACCCACGGATCCTGAAGGTGTCAGAAACAGACACAAGGTTCAGGCCAAAAGAATCGACCAGACGTGCAGGATAGCAGTTCCCATGGCTTTCCTAGCGTTCAGCGTCGTATACTGGCCATATTATCTTTTCTGAGCACGGTACTCCGAGCTAATGTCAGGCACGGAGAGGCGGGTATTACGGTGTCGGGGAGAGTGCTCGTGGCTTTCACAATCCCGTTGGTTCTTTGTAAGAACACCTTTTTTTTTTGCCCAGACGCTCACTGCACCACGTTGTGCACCTCCCGACTGTTTTGTTTCGGCACTTGTACTGTGTTTCCATGTGCATTTTGACTGAAAATCACTCGAACCGTTCACTCTGTATATGTCCTAAAGTCAATTTTCCTCTTCGCCATCCTCTTGAGGGCACCTATGGTTAGTAATCCAACATGTAGAAGAGCTTATTGATAAGTTAAGCAACGCTATTTTTGTGCTTTAAGAGGACCTCATCACATTCTGGTAGAGAATTACAAACTTCAACATTGAAGTAGTGTTTACAAGGCGGACAAACATGTTGCTAGAAGCAGACTTTGCAGGACGAAAGATGGAATGATTATAGTTTATTATGATGCTGTTAATGCTTTGTTGTGGTAGTATAAACAACGCTTGAAATATTCCATCAAGGACTAAAGCCAGAGAGAAATGGAGAGGTGCGAATTACTGTTTCGTGTAGTCATCGCTTCCCTACATTAATTCGCGCTCCAGAGTTCCTGAGATGAGCGCATTAGTGTGCAAAGAAAGGTAACCTTACGCATATTGACAAAATGATTTCGGCATACACATCGCAAAGGAAACGGGTGTCGCCTCCTGTCTCAGCAAGACAATGAAATGCGTGGGTTGCAACTTTTCTCTTGGTCCGGCATTATTAAAGGTGGCGTATGTTTTAATAACCTGCATCCTCTTCCTACGTAACATCTTCTGGTAGATGCACTGGGTACATGCTACCAATCCTAGACCTAACACCGCCTTCAAGCCTAGCACGAAGTATGAGTGTGTGGACTCCCATTCAGGTGTAGACGAGCCGTTGACTTCCAGGACTCCGACCTAAGTACGCGCCTGTATCAAGCCACGTCAGAAAGATGAGCACGTCCGCCCTTCCTTGCGCAACCATGCCGACCAAGTTCGTCATTTTAAGCAGCCCTGAATTCCGAAACTCTTCCATGGTGGCGCTTTTCTGGATGCGTAAGACTTGCCTAATCATTTCAAGGGTGTTGCTACCTACAATTTTACGTATACTTCACCCTTGAGAACTTGCCGCGGACATACTTTCCGTACAATGAGGCTGAGTTATTATTGTGGGAGGAATTGCGCAGGCTGCTGATAACCATCTACGCAACGCTGGATGGTAGGTTGGTATGTGCTGTAGGAGACTCTACTGTAGAAGGGTGGAGTCTGCAAGTCAGGCGAGGATACACCGGCTGAACGAAAGCGTAGACATGTTTGCGGAAGACACGACCCAACCCTTGCGACACGCGGATACATCTATGTCGGAAACAAAAACTAAGGCGCTTCATGCTTGGAGTAAAAAAAAAAAGGACCCTGATACAAAACTCGCCGAAGACCCTCGCAGAGTATCTTACATAAGCTATGTCAAAGAAAGACGCGGTCCAGCAGCGCGCCGCAGTATAGCCCCGACGTGGCTTTGGACAACGTTGATGCAATGCTAGAACTCATCAGGTTCTTTGTTCGGGAAAAGGTGCAAATGCTCCCTCTAACTCCGGCTCTGTACTGCGGATTTTGCTGGCTGAGGTCATTCGTTAGGAGATGCGGCAAGCTGCCCGGGTCGCAGAACATTTCAAAGCGCCACTGCACTAGGTTCGGCAGCTGCCACTTTGCAGGACATATGCGGAAGCTGTGCGAGGTTCGCCGTACCCGGACTCCCCCAATGTGCACGCCATTGAGGAAGCGACTGCCATCTTCAGGGCCCATGGCAGACCAATCACAGCTGAAGCATGGCTTCGCAAAAGTTATGTTTATCGAACGTCAGATCGGAAGCCCACCTGTTTTCACTGTGGGGGGGGGGGGGGGGGGAACCTGAAATCAATACATTACATGCTCGTTCGGGGGGTTAGCGCGCGAGCAAAAACATTGACGACACAGCAAGCAGTCGCGCATCAATTCTATTATATTCGTTGAAGTTGTCGTTTTCAAAGGGTATTTTAATGCGGTCGCCTGTTGAGAATTGCAGATAGATTTAATTTTACCAGAGCTTACACTAGTCCGAGATGTGCAGACGCACAGCGGAATCGTAGATCCAGTTTTTGTAACTTCCGTCGAAGCAGATTAGCGGTAGTTTGTAGCAGCAGTACACTCGAAAGTGTAGTTACAAGGACCCGACAGTTTGAATCAATAAATATTTGACATCAACACCGCCTCTAGTGTGTGTTCTTCTCGTGCTGTTTGAGGTTATTGTTGTTTTTCAATGCTTGGCAAATATCCCTTACAGGTAAATTAATTCAATCCAATTTACCCCTAAGTATACCTATGTACCATCAAGCTTCACGCTGACATGATTGCCTATGTTTGTATTATTCATGGCTTTCTGGCGACACATTCTAGAGTAAGCGATTTTGGTTGCTTAACTTGGACGATTATTCCTATCAGCTTATGCATAGAAGTAAGCCTAGCAGTGGGCGCTAAATGAATCAATTTGAATAGATACTTGGATACTACATCCAGGTTCCCACCATTACTGTTGTACTTTGATACCTTTCGGAAAAAGAGGCCAAGCAGAACCCCGCACTTCTTCCCCTTTCCTTATTATTTCCTTACTTATTTTTACCGGATTAGCATTCTTAGGGTACTTCACGCACTTTCCCGGGAGCTATGTATGTATGTATGTATGTAGTGTATGTATGTATGTATGTATGTATGTATGTATGTATGGTATGTATGTATGTATGTATGTATGTATGTATGTATGTAGGGTATGAGTATGTATGGATGTATGTATGTATGTATGTATGTAATGTATGTATGTAGTATGTATGTATGTATGTATGTATGTATGTATGTATGTATGTATGTACGTACGTATGTATGTATGTATGTAGTATGTATAATTTTATGTAACCGTTGTATGATTTTGTCTGACCAACCATAGTACTAACTTGGGTCACTGATAGGTATGCCCAAGTAGGTTTGTGCATTCTTCAATGAACGTCTTTGACGGCAACAACTTTCGGCAACTAGTTATACACCACTGAGAATGTGCCGCTGTACAATGACAAAAAAAATTCCTTAAATTTATTCGATGCGGAGCGGAATGAAACCCCACGTCACAAGAGTGTCTCAAGGACAGCCGTCAGCGCATTAGCAGGCTGCTTCAAAATTCACTAGGTATGCGCCGCTTTTCAACGAATGCCTTTCACGACAATGCTGTAGCGAGCTGCGGCACGAATGCATTGGTATGTGCCGTTATTTAATCAGCATCTCGACAAGTTGGGTCACTCAGTGGGTGCCACTGAGCGTGCGGCAAGCCGAGGGAACAATTCTCAGCGTTCGCAAGCACCGCCTCGCCACGCTTCTTGTCTCCGAGGCCACGCATGGACTTCTCGGCAGTGCCACTAGATGGCGCAGCGTGTCCAGAAAGAAGCGCGAGAGAGGAGGCCGGTTGCCGTATAACGCGTTTCTCCGCCTTTGCACGCACCGGCGCGCCATGCATTTCGGAGGCCACGCGCAGGCTTCGCGGCGCCGCCGCTAGATGACGCGCAGTGTTCTTAGAGAAGTGCGAAAGAGGAATCCCGCGGTTGTAAACGTCTTTTAACTCGTTTCGATGGTGGCAATACGTTGAGTCGATTCAATGCTAACGCATTACTGTCGACAGTCGTCGTCAAATGGTTCTGCCGCAATTTTTTAAAATAAATGAATAGCAATAAAGAATACACCAGGTGGAAGAACAAGTTATGGATTTTCTGACCAGCTCAGCCAAAGGTAGCCAGGCAAGAACCCGGTAATCTACACAAGGTTTTCCACCATAGATACTGCTAGTAAGCATCAACAGAAAGCGGGAGCAAATTGAAGACTTGAGCGTTTTACGTAGCAGAAAAAAAGGAGGGATAGGGCAGGGCAGAGATGACCCAAACTCGGAACCCTTTCTTACCTTAATAAGGAAGCCTTCCTTGCTGTTCGGCCGTATTACGTCAAATTTTAAAGCTTCCTTATTGAGGCTCCCTTATGGGAGGCCTCTTTGCTTCTCCATATGCCTTAAGGCATCCCCGAAGCTACCTTCATGCTTCCTTTCCTCACTCCTTTCACTAAACGAGGGCTTCTCGGCTGTGCTTTTTCTCGTTCCTTTCACGGCGGTGTACACGAGAAAGCGACGAGCGGCGCACTCTCGGAAGCCATGAATACAGAAGTTTGCTTGTACTTGGAACTTTTTACAGAGGGCGCCACTAATCGAACCTCGCACTCGTCATTTTTTTTTCTCGCCTGGCAGATGACCTGTGGAAATATTTGCGGATGCGCAGATAATTATCACCGGCTGTTTCTTGAGCCAGTTGAAACTGCATACTGGTATACGGTCACAGTAAGGTTCACAGATAAACAAACGAGACAAACGGTTTGTTTATCTGTGTGTCTTAAGGTGTCCTTGTCTTTGAAAGCGGAACCCATACGAGTTTGCAATTTCAACTCAGCCAAGAAACAGCATGTAAATAGTAAATGCAACTATAAGTTGAGTACGAAAGGGCAAAATACTGCAGAACGAAGATTTTGTACATCTGAAGTGGCCGACACCGCCTTTGGTGGGTGCCACCATGTTGTCCTCCGCAAGGTGTCTTTACGCGCGTTAGCGTTGAACGTAAACCAGGAATACCGTAGACGCTTATATCATAAATACTTTTCGCAAAAAAAAAAAAAAAAGCGGGGTAGCTTGCACTAGTGACGCAAGGCAAAAGACACGGCGCAACTGATCGGTTCCTAGCTTGTTCCTGCTATACGAGAGGATGCTAAGTTATACGAATCGTAAAAGCATTTGCTCGTGGTCCATGGCATCGGGGAACGCCTCGCGAAGCACTTGCAGTCCGAGCATACGTAGGGGAAGTGGGGCGAAAGCTATGCACAGTGTACGGGCGTCGCGCAGCAGACGACACGCTGGGATGACGTCACGCCGCATGTGCAGTAGTGCGCAGCTGGTGGGAGCTCGGCCGAGCCGCCGCCAGAGGCACCTGCTGCACTCACGGACACCGCGAGCGTTCGGAGCTAATGCGGGGAAATGGAGAAGCGCGGATGGCGTCGGCAGCACATCTGCGCGTTGCCTCGTTGGTGCTGCTACAATTTGTTTCTCTCTCTTGCTCTCATTTTCTCTTTCTCTCTCCCGAGCATAGCGCGCGACGCTCCGCGAGGTGGTTGCTAGGCAACGCAGTGACAGGCGGCGCACACTATGGCCGGCTTAAACAGCTCCGCTGTTAAAAAAATAATGACTGAAACTAATTTTGCTGAATAAAGAGATTAGAGTGAGACTTATGAGGAATGCCATCGAACGCAGACGCATGGAATCCGTTCCTTAGCTAACGAACAGGTTCCTTTCATAAGGACAGGTGAAAGGAGATTTCAGAATACACTTGCTTCTTTCATGCAACCTTCGCGGTAAGGAAGCATGAAGGGCTCCTCGCTTCAGGTTAGGAAGTGACCCAAGGAAAGAAAAATTTCAGAATTTGTCCCCTAGACTTCAAATGGTGCTTCATTGAAATAAATGCAACCATTGTCTACCTAGTATGCACGAACAATCGGCTGAGTTTCCAAAAAACGTGACAGCCATCCAAATACATTAACACAAAGAGTGTCTTCCAAAATATATTTTATATTTACTTGTGAGGGCTACGGCTGTGTGCTTAATTGTCCGTCACCTGCTTTTTCAACGTAAAGTTTAAAATATTTTTATATCATTCTGTCGGTTAAGCCTTCAGAGCACGCGTACACTGTCAAAAGACGGGCGCATTTACGCGAGAAGCAGTGATCGGCCAAGTGACCAGCCGTAACCAAAGCGCTCACTGAATTTATATACTAAGGCGATTGCTGAAACACCGTCCCATCAGGTCCATGTAGTACTTTCCAGGAGGCAGTAAATCTCCGAGGTTTTTTTTGTGTGTTAGCTAAAATATATCCGTTAAGGCGGCTGCGCACCAGTAGCCGAACATTCGTGCTTAGAAACGTTCTTGCTCGAAAAAAAAAAATAACCCAGTCACCTCATCACCGCGGACGTAATCGCCCAAACAACTGCAAGTTCACCCTGGTGTGCACTTCTTGCGATATCAAACAGAGAAAGTTTCCTGACGCGGGAGAGTGAGGCTCAGAAACCAGCACCGTTCGCGTGCGATGTTATCAGAAGGCGGAAGAAATGCCACTCCGTACGCAGACTTCGCGTTGTTTTGTTCGTCCCCCTCTGAGCTTGGCAACCAGAGGGTGAGTATACATCCACCATGCGGAAGTGTCAGAGTCGCTGTCGAGCACGCTCCTCGCGTCACGGCACCGACGTGCCATTCCACTTGGACGGCACCCTTAACGTAAAGCGCCATTTCCTTGTTTATCACGAAGATCGGGGAGTTAGTCGTAGCTATATAGACAAGCCGTTTTCAGGAGGCCCGCTCGCTCCTCCCTAGTCCGATACGAACCCCTCATCAGCCCTTGTGAGCAACGACGTCCCTTACGACAGAGACATTTTCGCCGGGGCTAAGGACAGGCTTGCCGCTTTTCTGTCTCGATTCTGGCGCAGATATGTGAGCAGTGCGCCCGTGTACCTAATTAGCTAACTGGGGTGGGGCTCATACAAACGAGATGGCACTTCCAAGTGCAAGGCTATAATCTTTGTCTTGACGACCATGTAATCTATCTTTTCGAGGACGAGAAATTATTTCCACAAAGCGTTTTGTTTAGAGATGCTAATTTTACTCTGAGGCTTAGATGTCATTCTGTATGAAATCACTTTCTTTCAAAATTTTAAATCTTCGGTGACCCTGGCGTTTCAAACAGTTGCGTCCCGCTGGCATATAGTGTACAATGTAAAAAGAAAGCAACACATGAAGCTTAGTCTTAACTTGAGGTGCATCAATGTCTGCTATTTAGGACTCTGGGGACCCTGTTTACGTGTAATTAAAGATGTCCCTTTCTCTTCGAAGACATGTGAAATGTAAAAAAAAAAATATGATTCCCTTAAATCTGAAACTAACTCAGATATTGGAAAGAAAGAAAATATGCATATAAAATGCACATATGTTATCTATGTCAAGTGGTGAATTAAATAATATGCAAGCCTCTATTTTTTGTACGGCGTTTCACAGCATAGTGACTACGTGCCTGTCTGTTAAGACGGCAATAAACGCTTGAGTCGATTCATTATGAGCCGATTCATTATGAGTGCTGTCCTCTGTCATAGCTATTTCGGCAATACAGCAGGCACAGCCATAAGCAGCAGCCACGGAAGGCAAGGTCTGATGCTCTTTGCTAAGAAAGCTTCGCTTTAAAAGACGCTCACTACTTTTTTTTATGGCGGTTGTGTTGTTGCTGTTGCTTGGCATACATCACCGGATGAAGTGAGTGTACAGTGCTGAAATTTTAAAGTATTTTTTAGTCAAATACATCTGATGTCCGAAAAATGTGTTTTAATCACCCAAAATTGAACTGCATACCTGTTCACAAAAATAGACGCTTACGTTGCACAAGAATTATAAATATCTTTCAAGATTATAGAACAACGAAAATCCAGGAAATTTGGCATCAGGAAACAGCATCACTGCGTGCCATGTGCTACTACGAATAGCGGCATTCACGGGAGAGCGCCATTACTTTCGAAAAATTATTGACATGAGCCTGAAACCTAGAAATCCTCTACTAAAAAGGGTAATAACCTATAGTCAGTAGTCATGAATGCAGCGGTGCTGTTTATTCTGTCACAAGACGACTGAAGAAACGCATGGGAAGCTCAAGCTATGGGAGTTTAGAATATCGCGAATGTAGGTGAGCACTACAAGTCTAATTAACAAAAAGTTGTTAAAATACTTCTATTAGGGTCTTGGAGGCAGTTGTACATAAGGCAAATTTGGAGGCAGTCACATTTTAATGCCTGCCCCCTCCTCCCTTTTTTAATTCTTGGAATATCGCGCCTAATTCTAGATATCCATCATCAAACTACAAAGCTCCATCCAAGCAATATCGAAATCGAGTAAGACGCGTACTTAGCGGCTTCCATGTTGACAGTTCTTCTGGTGAACACGTGATCGACCTCTTCACCGAATGTCGACGTAGGTATTGCCTCGTCTAACACCTCCGAGCAGCATTGCTACTGCCTGAAGACCCATGCTGACAGTTTCCGGTGCGTTTGAATCGCTTGATAATATCAGCATGCACCATAACTCAAGGAAGTGAGTTATGGTGCACAACCTTTAGTCAAACTTCCTTGTCCACCGCGGCTGGAAATGTATTCATAAGAGTTAAGGGTGCGGAAAGGATGCAAGATGTGTGGTTGTGCTGCAGATGTGCTGCAGTGCATTTTATCGCAGTAAGTAACGAACAACAAAGTGGAGGGATGAGGCTAAGAAAGCTTCAATTCAAAAAGATAATTTTGTGGACGTGATTCGCAAATCTATGCATGTGTTCCAGACGTATAACTCCACCTGCTAGATAAATTTTCAGGCCTGCGCGAAAGACTATACTGACGTCACTTGCTGCTACACCATGGCTGTCGGCCGCTTCCTTAGAGTGCTTCACTTAGCTGGCGTTTCTTGTACATTGAGTTCAAAATTGGTGCCCGATGTCGTTTTTTTAAAGCTTTACTCATGCATGCTGTGAAAGGCCGTAAGTGCGACTTCGATAAAAATGTTGAGTGTCAGGCTGTTTTGGAAGTCACCAAATGGAGATGATCAATCGATGAGCACCACTCCGATGAAGAATTTCGTGCCCACGTCATGCACGAAGGTAAGATTCTTTCTGTAATGAAATAAGTCTGCAAGAATATGTCATCGTTTCTCACGTTATTCCCTTTATTTTTTTGCCATGAAGGCCAAAGTGTTGCAGTTAAAACTTAATGGCAACGACAGTTGTGTTTGGCCCATTTGTACGTGCAGTTCCACATTTGTTAGGTTGCACGCTGTTCATTTTTTTAGACTTGTATTTTTCGATGCAAAAGATATAGTAATCTGATCCGAGGCCAAGCATTGCTTAGGACATCTTGATAAACTGAATTCACGAATACGCCTACGGTCGCAGTTTGTGGCGGATGTCGGGTGCAGGCTGCTTTAAACATGTCCAAATGAAAAAGACGCAGAAAATGCTACGTTGTTGCTACAGTTGAGGCAAAATGCACAAGAGCGTTCCTGCATTAGGTAAGCTTTTAGATCGCGCAATTATTTCTTTGTGCACAGCCACTGTGGGGATATAGGACGAGCTGAGTTTCAGCAAGATTTTTCCCAGCCGAGGGCTAATGCATTTTCTCAAGGTTAACCGAGCCAGAAAATATTTCTGAGTTTGGTGATATGACGTCAGCTACCTTGTTCCAAAAAATAGCTCATAAAGAAAGAGGCCAGAAGTGCGAACTGCTGGCGGAGCTACTGAAAACTACGTCACGAGTGTTTTAATGAATACTTTGTGCAAGCAAGCGTTAGACCTTTTGAGCCTGTACGTTGCTAAGTGTGAAAAGTCGGAATAAAAGCGAAGGCGAGCATTGTTTCTGAAAAATGATATTTTATTAGTTGCAATTCGAACTATGTGCACATGCCAGTTACTTGATATAGGTTGAACACTGAATTGGTATTTACTTGAACTTCGGAATGCGGTATCTTTTAACATAAGAATATCATAATTTCACAAAATAAATTTCGGGCTTTTACATGTCAAAATTACCATACCACTATAAGCACGTCATAGTGGGCGACTGTGAAATAATTTTGACCATCTGGGGTTCTTTTACGTGTACCAAACGGATGGAACATCAGTGTTTTTGCATTCCGCTCCCATCGAAGTGCGGCTTCCGCCGCTGGGAATCGAATCTGCGACCTCGGCTTAGCAGTGCAACGGCGGCCAGTGATTTCATGATTTCATATGTGTGACCCTTATTTATTGTGCGTAAATTGGCCGTATTGTAACGCGTTGTCTGTATTGTATATATGAACGAATCAATTTTTGTCTTGTAATTTCACTGTTTAAAAAAAAAATATTACTACTCCGTCTACGTAGACTTCCGTAAACAAAGAAGAAAGTGTTTCTATGCGGCTTAGCCAGCGGAAACAACGGGTGCTAAGAGAAGCGTACCGGAGCACGCGTTCACGCTGCCTTGGGATACACCTTTCAGTGAAGCTGACGGCCAGATTTCAAAATTTAAGATGTTAACTACAGGCCTCAAGCTGTGCATTTTGAAGTTTATGACGTCATGCCACGCCACACGTATTACGCAAGCCCAAAAAAGTTTATTCAAAAGGTGGTTGTAAAACCGAGGACGTCACGTCATGCCCTCACAGGGCCAGGGACTAGCAATATCCACTCGAGATAGAATTACGCCACAAGCTGACCACAAATTCTATGGTTTGTTGCGGGTTAAGGTTTTTTTGTTGCACCGCAGTACTAGTTAGCACAGTTCGCGAATTGGCCGCACTTACTCTTCACGTCCTGACTTTCGACGCTAGAAATACTTCAAAGCGTAATGGGTAAACTGCACTTCACTGTCCTCATTTCCCGAGTAGGCTTCTGCCTACTCAGAATCAGTTCAGAATATTAGGACTTGAGGTCTATATTGTTTGTGTAGAGGTGGTGGTGGTGGTGGTGGTGGTGAATTGTAGCAACAGGCGGGTTTAGCCTGGCGATCAAGGCCGGCAATTGCTCCGCCTGAGCGTCTCTTACAATATCGCTGAATGGTTTCACCATATGTCCATCAAACCAGTCTCTCTTAAGAATTCCATAAGGAGACGTGAAGTTTCTGTGCGGGCTATAACTGATCCCTCGGGAAATACAAGGTGTTGCAGGCACGCATGCGGAAGGTCCTTTTTTTGTAGATTCTCCAGGAGAGCGTCCCTTTCAACTTGGAATTGCTGGCATGACCACAGAAAGTGTTCAATATCTCCTGTCTCGTCACATGCCGTACAGTTCGGAGAATTGATTCGTCCCGTCTTAAATAACCAGGCCGGTGTACTAGCAGATCCTGTCCTGATTCGATATAAAAGTGATGCTTCCTCTCGATGAAATCTCTTGGTTACGCAGGGAAAATGTGGTGGAACCCAAAGCGAGCCAAAGTGATTTCGAATGTCCGATTTTTTCACTTGATTACTCTTTGGAGCCTTGATTTTGGGAGGATGATAGAGCGCTGCGTATGCAAGTGCATCAGCTTTTTCGTTGCCAGTAATACCAATGTGGGAGGGAATCCACTGAAACTTTACCGTGAAGCCTTTGTTCTTGAGTTCTTTCACAAGGGCTAGTGATTTGCGTGGGAACTTGGTGGATGGCAGACCGCGGTATAGTTGTTGTAACGCGGCCTTTGAGTCCGTAAGGACAACCACCTTCTGCGAAGGCAGAGACTTTAGTTTGCGCAGCGCAGAAGCTATTGCTACGCCTTCTACAACTGTCGACGAGGCCATACAGTCTAGACGGCCAGACCATGTATATCTCAGAGAGGGAATACAGAATGCAGCTGCACAGCGGTCTTCGTCTACTTTGACAGAGCCATCTGTGTATACTTGTAGGTGGTTCGGGTAAGTCGTGTGCAAATGTTGTAGGACTAATGACTTGGCTTCTGCAGATGGAATGCAGCTCTTTGACTGCAATCGTGGTATACTTAAGTCGCATGTGATGTCCTCGAATGTCCAGGGCGGTTCTATCTTTTCCCTCTGTCTCGAGCAGCGCAATCCTAAGACGCGAAGTGTGTTCAGTGCTGCATAAAAATGTGACCGTGGCCTGTTACTTATACGTCTTAACAGGGCTTTCCCGGGCGTAGACTCACTCAATCGTAGTAACTGGATCATGAGACTCTGGGAAGCCTGAAGTCGCAGAGGGCGTGACTCAGCTTCGTAGAGCACTTTCTTGTTCGACGCTGGCTGAGGGACTCCAAGGCAAAGTCGAATACCTTTTCTGTGGATGGCTTCTAAGCGCTCGTATTGGCTATCTGAGGGTGACATCAGGGGTAGCTGGTACAGGATCCGACTGGTAACCAACGCTGTATGTAGCCGTAGCATCGATGTCGGGTGGTTGCCCCAGCGTATGCCAGCGACTCGCTTGAGCACATGTAGCCTCTGTGACGATGACGCCACAACGTGGTCAACAGCGCGGCGCCAGATTAGCCTGTGGTCCAAGGTAACGCCAAGAAATCGGACGTTGGTGACTTGTCGAATGTGGTATCCGTCCATATTCAGCTTCAAGCGTGTAGATTTTCTTTTAACTCCAGGAAATAGTATGAATGATGATTTCTCTGCTGATAGTGATAGTCCAAGCGTTGCCAAGTGGCCCTGAATGGCATTTACTGCTCCCTGGGCTATTCGTGCGAGGCGCCGATGCTGGTAGCCGGAGACCCATATGCAGATATCATCGGCATATATAGATATCTTCACTGGTGTTCGATGGTTTAGTACT
The DNA here is from genome assembly GCF_013339745.2 of Dermacentor silvarum. Classification (NCBI taxonomy): domain Eukaryota; kingdom Metazoa; phylum Arthropoda; class Arachnida; order Ixodida; family Ixodidae; genus Dermacentor; species Dermacentor silvarum. Next base: position 136,412,881 of record NC_051159.1, on the reverse strand, counting down.
CTTGGGAGGCTAGCCATGGCGATGTTAAACAATAAGGGAGATAAAACACTCCCCTGTGGCACGCCGCGAAATATACCTATTTCATCGCTCAAAGTGTTACCAAGACGGACTCTGATGCGGCGATCATTGAGAAACGTATGTATGAAGTGCAAGAGATGACCCGTGACGCCTATAACTTGTAACTGGCTGATGATGGCTGTTGGAGACACGTAGTCGTAAGCCTTGGAAATATCCATAAAAACAGCAAGTGTCGACAGGCCATCCGCACTGTAATGTTCTATGTGGCTTAGCAGGTCTAGCACATTGTCTTGAGCACTTAGACGCTGGCGAAACCCAGTCATGCACGGCGGTAGTTTTCGACCCTGCTCGACAGACCAAGTGAGTCTTGTGCACACCATCTTCTCCATTAGCTTCGCTGCACAGGAGGTCAGCGATACCGGTCTGTATGAGTCCAGAGCTGCAGGATTCTTTCCAGGCTTCAGAACCGGTACCACCCATGCTACCTTCCATAAATGTGGGATATCCCCTCTAGCCCACACTTTGTTAAAAAATGCCAGCAAGTCACGTCGTTGCTCAATAGGTAGGTTCGTCAGCATCTGATTACTTATGCGGTCAGGTCCCACCGCACAGCGACGTCGGAGGCTGCTCATAGCTAGCTCCATCTCTCTCAGTGTAAAAGGAGCATCCATCGGAGACGACGATAGCGGCGGAGGCGGGTTGGTTGTGCCGGCTGACCTTCCAGAAGAGTATACTTGAGCAAAGGCATTCGCAAGACAATCGAGCGTCTTGCCTAACTTCAATGCTAGGGCTTCAAATGGCTTGTTTGGTCGAAAGTTTCCAGCAAGGTTATTAACGACCCACCATATCCTTGGAACTGGCGTGAAGACCGATAGGCTTGCACAAAATGCTGCCCATTGATCTCTTCTTAGTTTCTTCGTGTAACGTCGAATCACCGCGTTAATTCTGTTGTATACTGTCTTCATTGGTGGGTCGCCCTTCGTCCTCATCAGCCTCCGTTCCGCTCTTCTACGAGCAGCGCATAGATTTTTTAGCTTTAGATCCGGAGCGGGAAAGTGGTCGGGTAGCTTCAGCTCAGCGGTAGCTAATCTCTTGCTACGTAGCATGTCCGCGAACAGGTCTCCAGATGATTCACTTAGGCCGTCCCTGTATGTATCCCAATGCGTCACAGGACAGGATTTTCGGCCGTTGGTTCTATATCCAGCAATGTTGACGAAGACAGGAAAATGGTCACTACCCATTCTATCTTTACTCGTCGTTGACGATGCGAGGATGTCTGCTGAGTATAATGTCAAGTCAATGACACTGTAAGAGGCCGGTGGTCGAAAAAACGTTGGTTGTTTGTCATTCGCCACGCAGAGTCCCTCAGTGTCTAAGGCACTCACAATTTGCTTCCCACGTGCATCAGTCACCTTGTCGCCCCAAAGAGTATGGTGTGCGTTAAAGTCCCCACATATAATCCTCGGAGCCGGGCAGCGGCTGCAGAGGTCTCTTATGATCTCTCCCATCGAGACCTTCTGGCGAGAGCTCACATACACGGATGCCACGCTGAGGCTTCGGTTTCCCAGCCGCACTTGTACAGCAGTAACCTCCAAAGCACTGCTGCAAAGGTCTTGAACTGTGAGAACGTAATGCGGTATTTCACGTCTCACATATAGCGTGGCGCTTCCATTCGGAAATGTCGGAATACTTTGGTTTCCATGTGCGACGTAACCAGCAATTGATCTGGAACTTGGAAGACCAGCCTCGGACAGGGCCAATATTGGCACAGGCATGTTGCGTAAGAAAAGCGACTAGTTCAGGTAAATGGCACGCAAGACCCGCACAGTTCCATTGCATAATAAGTGGCACCTTTGGGCGAGACGGTGAACATTGTGTCCTGACCACATCCATATTGTTTGGTGCTTTAAGAAGAGGCAGAGCTTAGAATCACTGACTCGAGAGCCAGGACTACTTCGAGCATGTCCTTCATCGAGCTCGCTGGCATCTTCTCTATGTGTGATCGCAGGGCCTTGAAGAGAGCACGTAGCACCTGTTGGCAGTCCTCCTGTGGTGTTTTTTCAACGCAACGCGATTGGGGTCGCTGCAGTGCAGACACATAGCTTCGCTGTTCCGGTTGTTCAGCAGTCTTCTCTTCTATGTGGTCTCTGTTCACTGATTTGACTGCTTTAGCCGGTCTGCTGCGCAATGGCACCACTGTGTTCTGGGTTCCTGAAGGAGGCTTCAGGCTTGGGAAATCAGTTTCACTCCATTTGATGTCATCTGACTCTCTGCGACTCTCCGTCTTTTTCTTCGTCTTATTCTTCTCATCCTTTGCTGTTGGCCCCAAGATAAACGTTTTCTTTCGCTTTATTGCCGCTGCCCGCGTAGGACACTTGCTATAACTAGCTGGATGACCACCACTACAGTTTGCACAAAGAACGTTCTCCCTGCACGTGCATGTTTTGAAATCATGCGGTCCTCCACATCTCTTACACCGCTGATCACCTCGGCAGTACTTGGCCACATGTCCATAGCGCTGACACTTGAAGCACCGCGGTGGTGTCTCAACGTAGTCAATGGTCTCGTGTCTTGTGAAGCCCAAGTTGATCTTCTCTGGGCGGTCTGTGTTCGGAGCGAAACGTTAGAACCACGGTGCTGGTTCGCCTGGACTCCCATTCGGATTCGAAAGTTTGGACGCGTCGCGTGACTCTCCTTGCATGATAAACACCTTGTGGTTTTAGGTAGTTCAACAGTTCCTCGTCAGTGTACCACTTAGGCACTCCTCTAATAATACAAGTGTTTTGTAGGTACGAATTTGGTACTCGTACTGAGATTGTAGTCCCTGAGATTGACTTGCAACTGAGAAGGGCGTTCACATGTTCTTCTGTCTGTACATCTAGGAGTAGCGCCCCTTGAGCAGTAAATCGGCTTCTAACTGGCGATGCGCCAAGAATTTCTTCAATTTCCGTAGACAGAGCAATGGGATTCACCTTTTTCAGGTCGGCTCCTTCTGTGACAGGTGTAATAATCACTGGGATTCCGACGGTCCTCTCCTTGCGGTGACGCACAAGCCTGAAGCCTTCATCGTCCAGATCTGTGATGTCAGCTATGTCACAGTCATCAATAAGCGTAGACTCGTCGTCTGTTTCTGTAGCTTTATATCTTTTACATTCACGGTTGCTCTCGGGGTCACTTGATTGCCTCTGTCCCGGTGTCAGGTCAGGCGTAGTCATGGCGGAGCTCCCGTTGCTACCAGATCGGGCTCTTCTGCAGGGTCCTATCGAAGCGGCGGGAGGCGAAGGCGCCCCCGGCCTCCGGTAGGGAAGGTATCTTGCCGAGTCGTCCGACGTCTTCGACAATTCTGGTTGACGAAACGTCGAAAAAATCAAAAACACTCGAGAGCGAGACAGCAGTGCAACTGTGTCGAACCAACTTTACGATTAATACGTGTTCTTAAAGGTTACGACGACGGGGCAAAGTTCACATAACCTGCATAAAATACCAATAACAGCCTCGCAGTAAATTTAGTTGCTGCTGAATAACTGCGATAGAATGACAGGTTTGGCTAATACAAAGTATGCAATCCCAAATTTGTAGCCAACAATAAAAACAGCAATAACAAATCGATAGCGCTGTACGGGAAAACGCTCTACGGCAAAGCAATGCACGCGAGAACACTGTACGCGAGAACACTCCACGAGAAAACATTATACGAATGTAAAATACAAACCAGAACGAATATAAAATACAAAATTTTTCAAGATCCCCGAAAGTAAGAGAAATACAACATACTCTTCAAACATACAAAGAACTTGATGTAAAGTCGGAAATATGTAAGAATCATTCGTAAGGACTAGTCATTGCATGACCTGTGAGAAGCATGCATAGTATTTGCTCATGTTGAAATAATTCAGATCGCAACAAAGCGCTAAAAGGTAGCTAACGCTTAAAATACATTGTGATAATAAATAGATAAAAAACACACACCAAAACACAGACCATGTCCATAGCACGAGAAAATCATCATGACGTTTCCGTTAGCTAGATATTATGCCACTCAAGTAGCATTATGTGAACCCCTTGACACCTCACAGTGGCGTAACTTTATTAAGAAGGCTACCTTTAAATGCTATGTTGCGCACGAATAGCCTGATAATTTTTGTTTCAGTTCTAGACTTTAAATCAAGCGACCTAAATGGCATCGTCACTTTTATGTTGTTTTACAAGGTTGTGAAAAGGTGCCTCACCCGACAGTAGGGCGTTGGTTAATGGATCGCCTTCTGCGCAACGTATAGCTCGAGAAAATGTGCGACATGACAGATGTGACCCCAGAAGCGTAGATAAGAAAAGTAATCTTCTTTTTTTGTTCTCCTGATGGAGACTTCCTTGTTTTTAGAGAGACATTGCCAGAGGATGTGGTGAATTGTGTTACTCGGGACACAGCTTCCATTTTCTGCCACCGCTACTGCTGCTGACTCACGTCTGCATGTTGCCTTTCTCCGCATTAGGCGTCATTCATCTTAATATCAAAGCACAATCGCTTGTGACAGGAAGCTATGTTTTGCTTTGTCGCAGAGCGCTAACAGCCAAAGCATCCGAGACTCTGCCGTGGCCTTGGCCGCTGCGATTGACAACGCGCGCGTTTTATGAAGTACATTCGTCTTGAAAAACTGGGGCAACCATGACTACCCGGCGCGGGACTTAGTGAGCTAAGGCGTTGCGCTGCTGAGCACGAGATCGCGGGATCGAATCCCGGCCGCCGCGGCTGCATTTCGATGGAGACGAAATGCAAAAACGCCTGTGTGCTTGCGCTGTAGTGCAGGTTAAAGAACCCCAGTTGGTCAAAATTATTCCGGAGCCCTCCACTACGGCATGCCTCATAATCAGAACTGGTTTTGGCACGTAAAACCCCAGAAAGAAGAAAAGAAGGGGCAACCATGACTTTCTTGGATATCGGGGAAAAATCTACCTCCGCGTCTTTCAATCTAGCAGCAAGGCTTATTTTCAATTTCCGTTCTTGTCCATATTATAACCATGTTATGATTCTAGCAGAAATCACAAGGTTGAATGATGTCCAAGTGGGCGTTGTTGGAATTGTCTCTAAAGTAATACAAATTTCATGATGAGAGAAAGAAACAGAGCTTAGTGCTGCGATTCTTGTGTGTGAGTATTGTAGTAATATTTATATCCCGAAGACCTCTTAGGCAGCAGAACACAGACGTACAATTCCAAGTGAAAGCACTGCTGGTCGTAAAAATGCATCTCCGGATAGGGGTCGAGGCCACCTGTTCAAAACAAGAGAATCACAACAGTTCTCTCAGGACATCAGCCAACGGGTATGTTGTTCGGGAAGCGATTGTGGTTTGGTCAAAGAAAGAAAGCATAATAATGCTGCACTGCTGAGAGGCTTATACATACTGAGTCGAAGCGGGAAGGTAATCATCATCACCAGCAGCAAGCACCAGTAGCAAGCAGCAAGCAGTAGTCAGCAATCAGCAAGTGTGTATGCACCTTTATGTCCACTGCAAGACGAAGGCCTCTCCCAGCGATCTCCATTGGAAAGTATTATGCACTGGGAAATAAATACGGGGAGCTCAAGAAAAGTAGTCCACACTCTCTAAATTAAAAAAAAAGACAATAAACCAACTTTGCAGAATCTAGAAGACCTGTAGCTACAAGGAAAGGTCAATAACCAAAATTATTAAAGGAAGGTGCAGCCTGAGAGAAACGTAAGGCAGCAGAAGGTTCCTTACGCTTGCCTAACGGAGAGGGGAGTAATATAAAAAGCACAGTAAAAAATAATTTGGCATGCCGAATCTGTACTGAACTAAAACGTCTACAAGAACATCAGCGTTTCATCAGGTTGCTTATGCTTGACTAACGCAGAGGGGAGTAATATAAAAAGCACATTAGAAAATAGTTTGGCATGTAGAATCTGTACTGACCTAAAACGTTTACAAGGACATCAGCGTTTCATCGAACGGTTGTTAAGTTCTCCCACCCGAGAAAAGGGCGTAAAATGCAGTATATCTGATCGCACGCACGAGTCTAATTTTTTGTTTTGAAGCGAAAGCTTCATTACGCTACCTCGGGCAGCCGTCGGCGACTCAACAGTTTTCACCTTGAGACCTAGAGGTCAAACCACAAGAGAACATTAAGGCGCGTTTATAGTTCGACGTTATCGGTGTGTGTGTGTGTGTGTGTGTGTGTGTGTGTGTGTGTGTGTGTGTGTGTGTGTGTGTGTGTGTGTGTGTGTGTGTGTGTGTGTGTGTGTGTGTGTGTGTGTGTGTGTGTGTGTGTGTGTGTGTGTGTGTGTGTGTGTGTGTGTGTGTGTGTGTGTGTGTGTGTGTGTGTGTGTGTGTGTGTGTGTGTGTGTGTGTGTGTGTGTGTGTGTGTGTGTGTGTGTGTGTGTGTGTGTGTGTGTGTGTGTGTGTGTGTGTGTGTGTGTGTGTGTGTGTGTGTGTGTGTGTGTGTGTGTGTGTGCGTGCGTGTGTGTGCGTGCGTGCGTGCGTGCGTGCGTGCGTGCGTGCGTGCGTGCGTGCGTGCGTGCGTGCGTGCGTGCGTGCGTGCGTGCGTGCGTGCGTGCGTGCGGGCCAGCGTCAGCAGACGCCGGGCACGACGGAGCGAAGTGGCCGCACGTCCGGTTACGTAGACTCTGAGCGCGTCGGAGCGCATTGGCCGTGCGTCCTGTTACGTTGGCGGCGCCAGTACGTCGAACCATCGGTCGACCTATAGGCGATGTTGTTCTCGCCAACTGGACATTACGTGTGCGCGCGTTCACTCTACGTCGGACTATATTTAGGCCTTTACGGAGCCCTGAAAGGAGACATTGCCGCCGTTTCCCGAGTAGAGTTGGGCCCGGCTGCGAATTGCAAACAAGTCTCATTACTTTACCGATCACCGCAGTGTCTTTATAGGCATAAAATGATGAATAAACACTGTATTCATTGCAAACATGTCTGTATATCATTGTGAAACCACACCTCGGCCGCAGCTCGACAATGGGCCTAGCCAGGGCAGTGAAGCTTTCGCTATCAACCAGGGTTAACCAAGGCTAAATCGGACCAATTTTTTTTCTGAGAAACCAAATACTTCAGTGGTGTTTCCTAGAACATCACTTTTCTAACTTGTCCTTCATATGAAACGTAACAAATAATGCTTCCCGTCAAAATAATGCAACGATCTTTACAGCGAAGCTGTTAAGGGCTCAATCTTCGATGGTCGCGTCCGCACGTAGAAAAAAAGTCTCGTTGGCCGTATGCTGTATGTGCGATTGAAAGCGCACGAGGGCGAGGGACGCGCGATTTCACGGGGAGCTAACGCACGGCGGAGAGCAAACACAACTTCCCAGTGGAAGGGGAGCGGTGGGCGAGGAGGGCATCGAGGCACCCTAGACTGTGCCTGTGCGTGGCCGCTCTCCCACTGTGGCGCATGCGTGCAGCCCTGCTGGCCTCTGCCGCCTGTGCCGCCAACTCTCTCTGGGCTCTCGCCCGCCTCTCCCCTAACATAGTCGACAACGGCGTTTAGCCGTTCCGTCACGTAGGCATCACGCTAGCGCTATTATCAGTTGCCCTTACGACTCACCATGGCCCAGAACAACGCAACGAGCGACAACTAGGAGCAACAACCCAACGAGTGACTGTGTGCCCAGAAGCCCGAATGGGTGCGCAAACGCCGCGATAGAGCGTACGCAGTCCAGTGGTTCGGAAGCCGTAGCCGAACAAGAGGTCGTTGGCCAAATACGCCGCGAACCAACGTCTAAGAACGTTGCCGCGAACGACAGCAGAGCCAACAATGTCATCGGCACCGGCGGGCCAACGCCACGGACGACGATCGATGCGGCAGGATGCGGCGTTTTGCCCGCGTTCGCACCGAACACGCGCGGCGTTGGTGACGTGTTTATTAAGAACGTGTCAACCTTTGCCGTAAACCCTATGGCGGTGCTCCGTAGCGACCATAAGGCCATGGTCCCTGTGGTCACTAAATAAATAAAGACCACCGGATAATATATATTTCTAATTCTTTAACAGTTCAAATAACCAATTACATCATCACATCTGATTATTCATAATTGGAAATACATAATTCCCACCATAGTACAGTTTCGCTGGTCTTCCATCTCCACCCCAGTGGAAGGGCTGACAGTTTTTTTCTTACTTTTGTAAAATGACCCCTTGTGTTATACGTCGTCTGGTCTTGAAGAAAAGAAAAAAATCAAATGAAACAGCATAACACTGCGTTACAGAGGATACAAAACGTAGCATAGCAATATAAAAACAAAGCTGCGAAATAAATCATGTCTGAGTACAGACAACATGTAAACATACCCGTTTCTTTCCGGCGGCTCGGAAAATACCTTGCGCAAGCTCCGAAAGGTTTTGGGAGAAATCCATGTCTATAAAATGCCGTGCCGAGGGGATAAAGTCTTGTATATATATATATATATATATATATATATAAGCTGCGGTACGTTTTCCGTCATAACTGTAGCCGGGAGTCTTAATATAATGTGTTGTCCACATATGCTCAATTTATTTTTGCCATTGCAGCGGATAACGGAATGTCTGAATGCAACACTGTGTAACCAAATGTCCCAAATGTAAGTTTGCGAACTGGAAAATGAGGCAATGTGGACAAAACTAATTTTTCTCTTTATTTTCACGCACTGGAAACAGCGGTAATGACTTCATGCGCAACTTTCGAGAACAAGTAAATGTTATATTTTAATACACCTGTGATTTGGCTACCATCCATAAGGTAAAGTTTTCGAGTTCGCCGGAGAGATACACGTTGAATAGTAGACGTGCTACGTTTAGTATCCAGAAATAGTAACAAAAATATCAGTACGTACAACGCTCCTTTCAAATTTTCAATATGACCAATTCTATAATTTCAAATTTTCAGTTTCATAATATTACTATATCTCTTTTATTAAGCATCACGCAATTTTTGTGAATGACGGCCCATCAATCACTCTGGCTTTAAGTTTTGACAGATGTGATGTCTGAAAGTTGCGAAAATTCTTTCTGTCCTTTCTGTGTACATTCGTTAATTCGTTTTTAGGCGGAATTCTCATTATAAACAAAATTTTAGACTTTAACTTACTCGACTAACATGTAAAAGTTGTTTAAATCGCTGCTTCTGAAAACAAAAAGCTGTAATACGGTTTGTGAAGGAAGTGCAAGATGTATTTTTTTTAATGTTCATAGGACTGTGCAACACCTCCGCAAAAGCAAAATACTGTGCGTAAGTTTAAAAAAAATTAACAATCGTGTCCGTCATCTGCCGGGAGCCCAGAAACCCCTCTACGCGAAGTTTTTTGCCAATCTCTTCCGCATTATGAAGTCATTAGGTCCTCCGGATTTTTTTGGTGAGGCATTGGCACGATATGATGGCTTTTCTGCCGTAAGAATGCTTTATAAATCTAGCGCTTTCGACGAATGGATCATTATGCACGATAAGTCCCCTCCTGTGTTGTTATTATTCGGGAAAAAGTGTTTCTTACTTCCTTTTGGCCCGTGTTGTCGCGAACGCTCTTCTACCATACCGATTACTTCTGTAGCTCTCAAATCCTTTGCTGCTGCTCAGCATGACGGCCGAGTGGTTATTACTTTCTTCCCCCAGCTCCCGGCGAAAAAAAGTTACTGCGGAGCCTTCTTGCCCCCTCCTGCCTTTCCTGGACTTGGTCTGCAGAGTGTGCACGGCGATTACAGCTCATTTATTTCATGCAAGAATTTGTGACAAGTATGTTTTTTTTATGACTGCTAGGTTCTGTTTGTAGCAGCGAAGAAAATACTGACACGTGCGGCAGCAATTTCTGAATGATGGCTTTTTCAAAAAATCAATTAATGCCACTTTTGTGTGGCTATTATGGCGCTCCCTTATGCGTTCCGTAGTTAAGTTCTAAGTTTATTTGAGCTTTTAAGAGTGGAACGCGATAGCGTTATTGGACGCCGTTGATACCGACACCGTATTTCCTGCGACACGGGGCTCGATCAAAATTTAGAAAGGCTGGGTTTTCAACATTCCCCTCAATGTTGCCTAGAACGAAAGTACAGTGAAACACCACCAGAACGCGATAGCATTCAAAAGATTACTGGCTGCTTATCAGGCTTTTTTCTCGTATATTCAAATTACAATCCGACGCTATCACGTCTGTAGGTTGTGGTTAAGTAGTACTTTACAATTTTTATGACGGATTTTATATTGAGAAATTAAATGTTTGTTCACTGACGCCTTGCGCCACGTGAAGGGCCCGCCCGGTCGGGGTGGTTCCGGATGATGTGGTTCGTCATGATTATTGCCGCCAGACGCCGATACTTACGCCGACCTCGACACCGACGCCGGATTTTCTGCGACACTGGGACCATAACGCTATCGCATTAAAAAAGAAAATCTTAACAGCAGGGGCAACCCAAGGAGGATTTAAAAAATCCTCCTTGGGGCAACCAGACCCCGGTCGCACGCATACCTCTCTCGTTCCTAAGGCAGCCAGCTCACTAAATACGCAGTGCGTGCAGCAGGTGCGACTTTCTCGTCTTTTTTTCCCCTGTGGCAGCTCGCGCTTTGAGGCGCTGCATTAGATTTCACTATCTCCGGGACTGGCCCAGTTCACCCGCACTTTCCTCATAGTACACTACGTATAAAAACTGTGCGACATTGTACCCACTTCATGATCGCCCAAGTTAATCATGTTTTAATATTTCTTCGCTGGAGTACATGACGTAATCACAAGGTACGTACGATTGTACAGCACGTATAGTTGCTGATGACATCACAGTTAACGCTTCTCTCGCTTAACGCTCGTCAACTACCCATGTAGCAACCAACAATCGTGAAGTCGTGAGTGCCCGTCGAATCATGCCGACGTAGAAATCATGCGTTTGCTGCCATACGATCGTCTTCGACGTGGTCGTCGTACCGCTGCTGCCGTCAAACACACGCGTACGCTTCCGACCCGGCACAAAAACTGCTCAATCTCCACAGACACGTCGGTTCCCCTGGTAACAGTTTGCGGAACCCCAAACAATGCTTGATGGCCCGAAAAATACAAAATGCTTCGCATAATATCAATTCCCATAGTGCGCTGGATCTGCAAAATGTTTTAACTGATAAGTTTTGTTATTAGGTCATAGCTAATTGGCATAAAAGCTGTTTCGTATATATTTATATGTTCTCCAAAATAACTACCTAATCATGCGGGTACTAAACAAGACCTGAATATCACGCGCGTGTGCGCGATATTGTGCCATTATTGGTTGGTTTGCTTTCGAAACGGGCAGTGTGAGCCCTACCAAGTAAAGTTCTAAGTGTTGAAGTTTTTTGGGTTGAAAGATATAATGCCTATGTTGCGTGCTCTGCTTCTCGGAATCATAAAACTGATTCCACCATTGAAGAGGCGCAGATATTGAATATATGTGAATTTTCTTTTTGTGCTTACGCGCTTCCCATTTATTAACCTTTACCTAGAATAAAAGCGTTGTGAACGACGTTTAAAATGCTTATTCAAAATTGTTTAAGTTATCAGAAATGCTCCCAGTTTCCCTTTTTAAACAGGATTAGTTTGTGTAGCTTTATGGGAAGGGACTTTACAGTCCTGCGATATGCTCTGAATGAGTTCCTGGCTATTTGCAGGTTATTTATTTCAGTGACTTGGCAGAAACAAGCTAAAAGTTTGTTTTATCGCACTTTATATAGGGCGGGCTTAGGTTGAACCGAAACGCCATACACTATCGTAATGAAGCCATTTCCTCGGTTTCCGCAGCTGACAAACTTTATGTGCCATTGTTTGGGAGAATCAAAATAATATGCGAGAAAGCTGTCGCTTCGTGCCGTTTGCGACGCTGTAATCTGTGTTGCAAGTCAGCAGCTGGCGCAAGTTATTTAGTTATTTAGAAAAAAAAAACTAATCGCTTCCCGTTAACATGAACTGCTAATCAATATGCTGCAAGTGGCTCATTTCATCCTATCGATTCCATTCACATAAATATCATGCCGGAACTCTATGTAAGGGTTCCGTTTTACGTAGTTAAAATTAATGCCTGTCATTAGGACTCTAAACTAAGGCAGCTGCGCTGATGAGGAAGCAGCGTTCTGTTCGTGTTCTGTTTTTCTTAACTTACGCTCACTTTGTTAAAGTATGGTTACGAGAGCCCTGCGTATCAGTTTTTGTCTAACTGAGACTCTCAAGAACGATTTTGTACATTTTCGGAAAACTAGGCAGCCACGTTATCTTCCAGAGAAGGTTGAACTTGAAACATTTGCACCGCGGCCTAAAGATATCGCTTTCTACAGTCATCGGTCAATCTTCCGCTTTCTTTTCATTTACAGCACCCACACATGTATCTCCTATTAGTCTCATAAGCGCGCTGAAGAATCATGCGTTACGATAGAAGCAACGTACAGAAGCCTGATCTACATTTTAATCTGAAAACCATGCACTAGAAGTACCAAATATACATATAGAAGACCCCGTGCCCTCGATAGCTACCCCAAATGTACAAAGACTGGACGTATACAGTAAATCAATATCAGCAAGAAAGAAACTCTCAAGGCTTTCTAGTAAACATTCAATTATATTCCAGGCTTCTACGTATCAAAACCCGGAAATGGCTATGTGGCACGGCATTATCGGATACGTTGGATTAATTTTGACCGCATGTGGTTCTTTGACGTGCACCCAATGCGCGTTACACGGGAGTTTTCGCATTTCGCCCCCATCGAAATTCGGCCGCTGCGAACGGGATTTGATCCCGGGTCCTCGTGCTCAGCAGCGCCACGCCAAAGCCACTACGCCACCGGGGTGGTCCAGTAAGCGCTGATGTACCGGGGAAGTTTTGGAGTCATCCCTACAACTTAAACGTTTATTTATTGTTATTAAGTAAACGGTTGGAAAAGCCCTCGCGGCAAATGCATGAGTAATTCGCGCAATGCATCTTTAGCAGCATACGAGGTGCGGTCGTTTAAGAACTTCTAGGGTAAGAAGAGCAGAAAAAGACACGCCAGGGTTATCTCTGATACTCTAGAAGGCGGGATGCAAGCGTGACATTTGCAACTATTCGCAAGTCAAAAACGCAGCCCCAAGCCATATTATAAATGAGGCCAAATTGCATACTTATAGATTTCCACGAGAAGTTCGGATAATGAAACCTGCTATTGTACGGAACCGGCGCCTGTTAAGCAAGATTGCGCTTTATCTTTCACATTTCAAAATTTAGCTTTGCTCAATAGAGCGGGAAAATGAAATGCATTATTCACAGCCGCATTAACTTCAACAAATTTACGGTTGCTGATTTATATGGGCGTCGTCAGACTTCAGGGACCTGACGTGTAAAAAAAATTAATATGCATTGTTATCGTTAAGTTTCCATTTAAATTGTAAGTCAAAAGGTTTATTTTTTACTGAGCTGATTGGACAAGTCCGTCTCTAAACCTATTTTTCGAAAGTGATGGGTATTAGACAAACGATGTGAGAGAGCTCGTTTATTTGTTGGTGCGGAGTCGTTTGTCTGCATTACGCAAAAGTAATTGGTTTTGCACAGTAAATATTCGCTCGTGTGTAGGGTTTCTTCTTGAGGGGCAACATTTTACATTGTGATAGCAATTATACGAACACTCTAGCCACGTTCGGGCCATCGGCGCAGCCTCCGCCGTCGCCGCACACGTGCTGTCACGATATTGGTGTCGCATGCGCATGCCGCATGCGCAAAGTGAGGACTGTCCTGTAAAATGACCCAAGCCTGCGGTTCTGTATGTGTCCAAAGAGATAAATTTCTATGAAGACATTTGATGCACTGTTATAAATTATTTTCATTTTTTGCGTGTATTCCTTCTTAGAATCTGTGGTAGAGCGTCGGTGCAATCGGCTCGGCAGCGAAGCCAGGGCAGAGTTCTGCGTTGTGCTACTGACACGAGCATTGTGCGCATGCACACAAGCGTTTCTGCTCAGCAGCTGTGTGAATATATTTGACTGAGCTTCGGAATGGACAACAAACATCAAGTTACATCAAGTGCTACCAATCACTGTGCTGCCAATCACGCCTTTTCATTGTAAGAGGTGCGGTCAAGCAGTAGTCCTGTGTCCAACTTTTCCTTATGTTCTGCTGGTACATTTGAGTCAGGACATATACAAGTAAGTCACCAGTTGACCAACCTGCCATTAGCAGACCTTAATCGGGCGGTGCATTAATGGCCGAGCAGGGGAACACAAACTTTCAATTGAGATTAAAGCCAATGCGCATTCGCCTCCACATTGCATGACTTGCAAGTGTGAACCTTTGTTTCGGGAGATTAAGACTCTGGGCAGAAGCAAGGAAACAACTGCATGAAACCTTTTGGAAGCCTCCGATACCAGAAAAAGAAGCACGGATTGCGTCACCGCTAATTCTATTTGTCTATTTGGAGGCGAAATACGTTTTTTTTAATTCTTTTTCTTTGCCATGATGAACCTCTGCGATGCGCATCTTATTATACGTTTCTACTGGTATTCTAGGGGACTGTAATAAATAACTTGTAAATGTAGCGTCCATGATGTCCGGTCTTGTGTTTCTTGTGCTAGTTTTCATTTGTGCTAAAATGACTTCATCTTCCTCGACGAGGGAACAGAGATAATTTCCGAGTGAATTATTAAAAAAAATTACAAAAAATACCGACCATTATTGTGCAGAACAGGCCGATACCGAGTGATTGCACTCGCTTGTAACGGCGTGAAATCTTTAAGGTTGCCATGTACTCCAGCAAAATTTATGAGGACGCCTCAAACTTCAAATAAAGTGAACCCAGTCAAAATGCTGCGAGGGCACATATATATTTCACATATGAAAACTGCAACCGACTTAATGCAAATACATCCCTGACAGCTCTCCAAGAGCCAGTCACGACAACACTGGAAGCTCATTACAGTTTAGTTCTACTCGCGGGGGCGCACGCGCCCAACGTGCCGTAATTCCTATCCAATCCAACTTGGAAAGCACTCGCAAAAACAAGTGCCCATGACCTCGGATTGTGTTGCGAACTTCGCGATCAATAACTGGATCTGAGAGAGAATTCCCGTCTCGCGCGTCCAGGCGTGAGAAAAGCTCGACAAGATAGAATGCAAAGGGTCGCGCTCGTTGGCGGCAGGCGTAGAAAGTTCCGCATGTGCGGACAGAGCCGAATAAGCGAAAGGCAATTCGGTGGCGATCGATTCGCTGTCCCCGGGTGACGGAGAGAGAGGTCACAGCCGAAATTTCTTCGGAGAAGAATTAGGTTTGGTAGAGGATTCAGAGGGCGCGTGTGTCACCACCATGACGCTATACGTAAATCGAATGCTGTGGTCGCCGGACCACCTACAGAACGCAATTAGGACGTCATGTGGGCGCTGTATCGATAAACGAGCCGCGAAAGAATAATATTGTTCCTTCGCCTTATAAGCGCACGGTATACATTCAGCCTATCACCGATATAGTTTCTCATTATGCAGCAAAGACCGAACGGATAGACGTAGAATAGATGGGTCGCAGTTTAGCCTTGCAGACCACCTAGGTCGTCATGAAATGAGCCGGCTTTTCCAAGTGTGGCCGCTTTTCAATGTAGAGCTACCTTGTGCGTACTATACTTATGCGGTAGAAAGAGCACATTAACATAAACAGTACAATTGTTTTTTAGCGCATAGAAGATGGTTTTAAACTGCTGGTTTTTCTACGTCATTAAATGAAACAATGAACACAGCGATTAAATTTGGAAATATTTGAAAACTTTGTGAATCTTGACGGGCTTAGTGATTGTATTGGTGTCACCTATCAAACATGTTCAGTGCATAGTAAGACGACCTCACAAACTGGTCTTGGCGGCTATAGGCTGCATGCGCGCGGGCGTAACGCTTCACCGTGCAAACATGATTTCTCTAACTGGTTTGTTCTCTCAGTTAACACATGGCTGTCTTATCAAAACTTTTGTCAAAACCTTTGCCAATGCCAGGTGGAAATAGTGATAGTCAATGGGTGACTGGTCATTAAACGTTTTATCAACAGTTGTGTTGGAGTTAAAGATTAGCTCTGACGCAATATCCTCCTTAGTGTCCGTAACTTGCACAGCGCGTCACAGTAAATACGAAAAATACAGAAGCTTAGGAGGTTTACTGTGAAATGAAAGTGAAATAACACTGTGTTTTATGGTTGATCACACGCTGCTTTTGTTTACGTTGCTTGCACGCCGAACATAATGTAAAGGGAGAGAAACGTTGTCGTTATTATGCTAGATATCGCATATCTCACATCGCTGCAGGCTGCACGAGTGCTCCCGAAAGTGACGGGCTCTGTGAGCTATCTATTCTGCTAGCTTCCAGCAGTCTGACATTAAGGTAAAACACGAGGTCAGTTGCAGTCACTAAACGTATGCCTTTCGTGTTTACCTTAATATCTGTGCTTTAAGGGTCGTACTACATAGAGTTAAAAATGTTCTTGCAGATGACATATGCCAAAACTTAGTTGCTGAGCCACTGGTTTCGGCCGTGTCTGTGACGGTGAGCTATATGAAGAAACTAACGAGATGCAGTGGGATGAAAATATTCGTTGTGCATTGGAGGAAACCTTAAGCTTCACGATGTTCCGAGCCTGACCAGTGCTTTTATGCGGCGCGTGCGCGCGTGCCAGCTATGAGAAGCTTCCTGTCCGACGAATGGGTTACTTAAGATGTTCATTCAGGACACGCACATAGCGGCCCGGTGCTGGCTCTGCCGCAAAAAAGGCTCCAATGAATGATGAGCTCTTCCTCGCTGCCGATCATCACTGAAGAACAGCTATTGTCTGTATTATAATGCAGCCGACGTCCAAGATGCTTGATTTTGTTTGAGCAGGCGTGTTGTGAGCGCTTTCAAAGTGTGCGCAAACCATGGTGCTAATGATAGACGCCTCGAGTCTACTCCGTGGCCTTCCGCCGATGCTGCGATGTGAAACTCTGCCACCAAGGCTATAACAGCGTTGATTGCTTCCGGTGGAGCGTTTGTATGACAAAGTTAGTTATACGTAGGTGTTGTTTTAGTACGCCGATTGAAAGACCACAAACCACCGTTGTCTCTATCCTTTTTTGTACGTGTTCTTTTAAGCAGCACACGCAAACAGCAAATCACATGGTTGAGTTTGTTCCTGCCACTTTAAACTTGAGAAGAGTATCACTCGCACACACGCGCGCACACGCACATACACACCTGCACATGCGTGTACACGATATGTTAGAATAATCTGAAGGGTTCCACAATTGCCATCTTCCCTGTTCTGATATGCTTACTTCCATGATGCACGAGCCAGATAGAATTCAGTTGCGCGTGCATCGGCATCGTCACTAACTCGAAGGCTCGCGGCTTTAACGCACGGCAAAAGCGCTTATAAACAGTGCAGTGGGGACTGTAACCAATGAGAACATGTACGCCCATGGTCAATACCCTTCCCCCCTCACCCCCCCCCCCCTCCCGCAAGAAAAAGATACGGTATCCGAGCTTACAACTCGGCATATGGACATGCGGCGTTTGCGTTAGAAAACAAGGCAGAAATGGCTCTGCTATATGGAAGGCAGTGACGTAGGCTGTGATATGGCGAAACTCTTGTGGAACGCGTGCAGGCATGGAGCGAAATAGCAACGATACAACCTAATGACGAATGGATGCATACACAAACAGGAACAGTGCGCTACTAGCCATGAGCGCAGCGATGTGGGGTTTGTATAGTCGGTGCCTCGTAAATACTTGTTGCATGCATACGCAAGAAGACTGAATAATTGTGGAGTTTGTAACACGGGGAGATGGGGGGAGGTGCAGACATGGATCAGCGTATATGAGGATCGGGACGTACGGCCGAACAGGAAGGCGTCGTCAATGGCTCGCGGTGAAGTTCCGTGCACAGTTCATCACCTTAAAGTGCATCAATCCATCAAAACTTAATGGGCTAGAAAAATTATTATTGTGTACCAGATTCATATGGTTGCCATCATCTTAATTAAAGTAGACTATGGCCAGTGAATTTCGAGAACAATTTAAGGACTGCACAAATAGCGAGGGAACGAAAATGTTAGGCCTAACGTTAAGAGACAGAAAGAGAGCGGTGTGGATCAGAGCGCAAACGGGGATAGCCGATATTCTATTCGACATTAAGAGGAAAAAATGTAGCTGGGCCGGCCATGTAATGCGTAGGATGGATAACCGGTGAACCATTATAGTTACAGAGTGGATACCAAGAGATGGGAAGTGCGGTCGAGGACGGCAGAAAACTAAGTGGGGTGATGAAGTTGGGAAATTTGCAGGCGCAAGTTGGAATCAGCTAGCGCAAGGCAGGGGTAATTGGAGATCACAGGGAGAGGCCTTCGTCATGCAGTGGACATAAATATAGGCTGATGATGATGATGGCCAGTGAAACGTTTAGTTGCAGCTGTTAGTAAATAACGTTTGCTCTGTAGGCGAATTATTAAAGCGAGTACAAAAAATTACGTAATATGAAATTCTGAATACTTCGTGTAAAAATATGCTTTGCTAATCAATTTTTCGGCCTGCCTAAGCGTTCCAAGATTACTATTTTAGCCGCATTAGCGTGAAACGCAAAAAAAATAAAAAAAATTAAAACGATCTGCCAAAGTGAGTCTGTGGAGTTCTTTAGACCTAGCTTACTCGGTGTCCTCGTGCATCCTAAATTTTGTTTGTATAGTAAATCCTCGGCTTCCGACAGCGTTAATCTTCTAGATTAGGCATGTAGAGCTTGACAGTCGTACGCCGCAGAGTAACTTGGAGCGATGGTGCTACGGCGTTAATCATTTATTTAAAGCCAGTAATGGGAGCACAGTAACTTCCTAAACAATGTGCCACGTAGTGAGAACTTAATAAAGCTTCTGTTTCTTGCTTTCTTATTTGCATGTAGATGCGGGTAGCCGCGCCAACGGCCATCTATGCGTGTCACTCTGGATGCACGTAACGTGGGAACCAAACTTTCTCATCAAACATGAGAACGAGATGAATTTTTCAAGCGCATTAGAATACATTCGCTTCGGGGAGCTGCAGATACGTCCAGAGCAAACTTGCACCAATGCAAGGGTCTGCAATAGTATGCGGGAGAGATCGTACGCGTTGTAGGATCGTACGATCGTAAGAACAACAAAATTGTCACGGAATGGTTGCGCGTACTGACATTTTTTTGCATATCTTCTTTAACATATCTAAGAGTACAAAAATGGTTAAACCGTTTATGCTTTACCTGTAATATTAGGAAGTGACATCTTGGCTTATTCGTGCGCATTAGCATAATATTTAGTAGCTGTGTCACATATTTCAACAATAGGTTCATCTCAATACGTGTTCATCCCGACATGACGAATTCACTTCATCGTAATAACTTGTTTTAATAGTTAAACACAAGGGGTATATGTAATAGTGTTGGATAGAATTCGCAGCAGGCCGTACGAGAAACTGTCATCTTGAACAGCTTAACTCCCATCTTCATGCTGGTATCGAAGAGCATTACACTCATTGTGGACGCGTACTATTTACATGAAAGAATCACCGACGCTGCTATTTATCTTTCTAGGAATGCTGAAAAAAATAGCCTTTTATTAGGGTGAAAAAACCCATAATACAACTGCATTTTGAGTGGAGTTAGGTATTGTGGTTTCAGTATTTCTTATAGATCGAAAGATAGATAGATAGATGATAGATACATAGATAAATAGATAGATATTTATATTTAGATTGATTGACGGATTGATTGATTGATTTCAGTTGAACTTAGGAAAGAAACACGGGCTCAGACGGGCAGTTAAAGAGCTTCGGGTAAATTTTGACCACCTGGGCGCTCTATAACTTGCACCAATGCCAGCTACATGAACAGAACATGTGATAAAATTTTATTCCTTTTAGTGTTACAGGATCTGATTCACATAGTGAGGGAGCAGGGCAAAAAGCTACTCGTTGCCACTGGAAAGTCACTCTGCGTCTGTTGCCAACATGACAGCTGTACGCGAGCTTACACATACATGAATATTTCATGTTAATATAAATGCAGTAAATGTTGGGATGATACATACGTTGTACAATAAAACTGCATGCGATACAATGTCCTTACATCTAAAAGCGGTATTCACGTTTAACCAAAACCAAACTCTCCGGCTGAAACACATTTCCATAACAAGGAACATCAGATTGACGTTGAAATTAGGCGCGATAGTTAGCACACACAGACATCTCCAATCTATTTTACATGTGAATGGCAACGCATATACACTATTTGCAGCGCTTTTCTTATATGAGGGATCATTACACGTCCACACCCAATCGGAATACCACCTCCTAATTCGGAAATTGTCGAGTTGCTCTAAGCAGCCAGTGGCTGCTCAAGCAACTTGGCGAGAAACTAAAGCAAAGGGACAGACATACTGTATTTGGGTAGTTGGAGAGAATTCACAACTGCTTTCTGTAGAGTTAGAAAACGATCCCAAAGAATAGTACACATTAGCAGCAGAGTAGAAGAGAGCTCCATCAACCAGGTATCAATAGCGGTTTCAACAAAAGTAATTACCTTAGAAGTTCCCGTGTGCGTCAATTAAAATAATACGTCTCATTTTGTGCAATATGCCAGTATGTCATTGTCTCGTGTTCATGGTATGATCATTGCAACTTGTTTCTTAACGTTTATTGTTGCAATATCAATTATATGGACACTCCAAGCGCATTTCCGCCGTCGGCGTCGCCATCATGTCTTCGCCGTGAGGTTCCGTATAAAGTCCAACGGCGATAAAATCGTCGCCGCGCGCCGTATGCTGTATGTGCAAGTGAAAGCGCGCGAGGGACGCGCGCTTTCACGGAGAGCGAACGCACGGCGGTGAGCAAACGCGAAGTCTTCCGTCGTGCGAAAAGCCGTGGGGGGATGAGAAGGAGGGAGGGGAGGCGACGTTTAGCTGCGATAGCAAATACGTGTCTTGCGACTGGACGCAAGGGGAACTGGCGACTCAATCTCCCACGCGAAAGGAGGAAAGCCGGAAGGCAGCGCGGGAGGGAGGGGGCGCGGCTTCTATTCTGCCAATAGCTGTGTACTTGTATTTGGCGCTGCTGCGGGTGGTCGCGCGCACCGTATCTTGAAAGCGATCTCCACACCAGTCTCACTGATGTATGCGCTGTGCTTCCGCTCAGTTTCCGTTGAAGCGATAGACCGATCAAACCTTCGGTCGCTGTGCGGGCACGCTTGCTCACTGCCAGCGTTTTGACAGTGCTTGTCTGCGGTCATCGAGTGGGATCTATTCTTGTTTTCGTGTGCGCTGCTGACACCATGCTTGCTAATTCAGTTAGTAAGCGAGTGTGTCCAAGTTTATGTAGCCGATAAAACCTACCATCCGTATTCGGTATAGCTCTCTACGAATTTGCTATCGCAATTGATGCTTCGCCTTTCGGGCGAAACTGTGACTCTTTGTGCACGTAGCCGCTCTAACTTATGTATGCATGTATGCATGTATGTATGTATTATGTATGTATGTATGTATGTATGTATGTATGTATGTATGTATGTATGTATGTATGTATGTATGTATGTATGTATGTCCCATATATATATATATATATATATATATATATATATATATATATATATATATATATATATATATGATCCCCCGGAAAGTGCATGGAAAAACGGCTCCGCGGTAGCTCAATGGTAAGAGCATCACACGCGTAATGCGAAGACATGGGATCGTTCCCCACCTGCGGACAGTTGTTTGTTCATCCACTTTCATTTTCATTAATTTATCATTTCTTTAAATAAAGCATTAAGTACAAGTAATTTCCCTTATGTTGTCCTTGGTGTCATTGTTTGTTGGCTTCTTATGATATAATTAATAATAATCGGGCCCCTCGGTTCCCTTTCTTCTCGTCCATATATATATATATATAGGTATACGGGCATCACGCAGTAGTCATCGTGCTCAGCAGCTGAACACCATGTGCCACCGAGCCGGGTGGAAGGTCGAAGAGTGGGGAATTTGTGGCGGATGTCCGTTTTTCAAAAATCTTTGCAATGCAACCACCTACATAACACTGTAAAATAACACACAAAACTGCGCCTGCATTGTTCAAGAACTATGCAATAATTTCATTTATTTTGTGTTCTTGGCATCATCAGTAGTTTTTTTTTTTAGCAGCCGTTGCGTTCAGCCAATATCTGACACTCACCGAGAAGGACCATTAACGATTCAACCAACTAAAATATAACGTACGAAACGAAACGACTGGAGAAAGTTCGAGAACAAAAAGAAAGCCTAGGAATAGGTGGCGCGACTATGCCGTTGCGCACAGAACACAGTAATGAGGCACACCAACAGCACAAAAAATTTGCTAAGTCTACGATGGTTCCTCGGTCACTTTTACACCAGCGATCACTTCTTCGAGAGAAAGCGGGAGCGAGAAAGAGGTGCCCAGACACGAGAAACATCTAACAGACTTCTCAGTCACGTGTTTAACGAACAGCCGTTCGCAATGTCGCTTTGTGCCCACGTTGACCTCACAGTCGCAGAGGCTTCTACCAAAGCAAGGCTGAGCGAACGGGGGCAACAATAGATGGGTCCTGCTTTTCGCAGAGTTGGCACCGGTTCAGATTTACTTCCTGTGCCATCAACACGAGCGTAACGGAAACGTTCAATCAGGTGTTGTGTGGGATCAAGAGAGGGCAAGAAGAAAAAAAGAAAAAGCCTCATGTAAGCTTGTCTCGAAAGATAGCACAGCGAGGCACTGCGATCATTAGAAGGTAGAAGAGCGCTGAATTGCCGATGAAAGGAACACCGACGGAAATAACACAGATACAGACAGGAAAGACGCTCACTTACAACTTATTTTATTGAAGCTAATGTTCATCACGCTTCCCGCTGCGATGATTACGTTCAGCAGAGTTTCGGCCTGTACTCTTGCCCGCCGAACAAGCAGGAAATTGTAGAAACTTCATGCAGCTGCGTTGCGTTTCAGAGGTAACTTCCCCTTATGCTTGTTATTGTAGCATAAATCAAACACATACTCTCGCATTGTAGCCCTCTAACGCTTCCAGCATGCAACTTGGCAGTAGCAGTTGTTTTCGACGATTGCAATTAAACATAATTATTTTGATAAATGCTTTGAGTTTAAATCTAATACTGCTTCACTTGACTTCTCTAATGCTAGAGAAGTGAGTCAGCTTAGTTAAATTATGAAAGTTAGGCATTTGTTATGGCACAGTACTTATTTCTAAAATTTTAGTTGATTGGGGTTTACGTCGCAAAGCTGCACATGAAAGATAACACAAATGGTTCTAGAGACCCACCGCCGTAGGAGGAGAGAGAGGAGTGAGGCTTGCTGTAGGCGGACTTAAAATTGTGAAAGTTGTCGGCATAATTGCTTCGTCCAAGCGCCACCTGTAAAACGCGGTACGGTATGAAGCCCGTCACAGTACACCTGGTAACATAGTAGCACCCGGTAACTCAAGCAACATGACAGAGTGTGCACTGGCCGCACGTTATCGAATCCACGTCGGCCAACTAAGGCTTAGCATTCACACTAAAGCCCCGTATCATGGAGGAACTTTAGGAGAAGCCGAAGCAACTCTCTGATGAATGTCCAGTGCCCTGAAGGGAGCAACATGTATTTCATGTAACATGGTCAGCTGCCTACTACAGCACGCGTGGTTGCTCGGCTCTCTTCCAAGAATGTTTTGCTGTATGCAAGCACAAAGAAGAAATAATCAGACTAATAATTGGAAGTGCAACAATTTAGAAGATAGGCCAAGATTGTGTTAGCACGCCTTCACTATATTTAACAAGCCAATAATTATCCTATCTGAATTCATCTCTGCCCATACCAAAGTTGTTGCATGGTGATATTAAATAGTGATCCGGCTACCAATAAACATTCTCTTGAAAGTTAGCGCTTGTGTGTCCTTTCCTGTGTCAGTGTGAAAAAAGCATTTACTCTAAAAATACCATACCAAACATGTCATTTGCGAACGAGAAATGTATTTTGTTCGCTTAAATATCACCATCTGGTAACATAAGAGTCGCGTCATATGAGTAAACTGCGTATAATATGAATTTACATTCCTGATCATTTGTTTTGCATTCGAGTGGCCTATTAGATGATGATGATAAGTGGTTCTTGAGGGAAAGGGAAAGGTTGGCGCTATCTTCTGCAGCCCTTGAGGGAGCACGGCTCAGCGCCAGATTAGAAAGATTGTAGTTCTCACGGATGTTCCCAACCTCCTCTATTTTTATGACTTTGCTTTTTCTCTTTGCCATTCTTTCAGTGTTTCATTTCCCCTTACCTTTCCCCCAGTGCAGGGTAGCAAACCATAATCTCTTCTGGGTGACCTCGCTGCTTTTTTCATCCTATCTATATATATATATATATATATATATATATATATATTGTTACAGGGAGTATTTAATTAACAGTAAGCGGCTAGCGCTTGTCAAGTCAAGACTGCACAGAGCGCACAGGCAGTATGCGAGTAGTCTTCTGTCACAGTCGGAGAAGAATTACACCATTACTGAGCGGGAGTGCTTAGCTCTCGTCTGGGCTGTCGCGAAATTCCGTCCGTACCTATATGGCCGGCCGTTCGTGGTCATAACAGACCATCATGCGCTCTGCTGGCTCTCAACACTTAAACACCCCACAGGGAGGCTCGGCCGTTGGGCATTACGATTACAGGAGTACATGTTCTCGGTAGTGTACAAATCTGGAAAGTTACACTATGACGCCGACTGCCTCTCCCGCCATCCCGTTGAACCATCCGACTCTACTGAAACGGACCCCCACACCTATGTCTTGGCGATAACAGGCTTCACCCATGTGGCCGACGAACAACGTAGAGATCCATCGTTACTCTCTCTTATTGACCGTCTGCAATCCGGCACCCTCGACCCTTCCATCAACATGTTCTTACTTCGGGATAACGTTCTTTACCACCGCAACATGCACCCCGACGGCGCAGAACTCCTGCTCGTTGTCCCACAACATCTGCGCAGGGATGTCCTCATCCAGTTTCATCACGCCCCACTTCCGGGCACTTAGGCGTCTCCAGGACTTATGATCGCATACGAAGACGTTTTTTCTGGAAGGGCCTTTATCGGTCCGTTTGCCGCTACAGTAACATCTTGTGACCTGTGTCAGCGTCGCAAGAAACCTGCGACTCTGCCTGCTGGTCTCCTTCAGCCAATTGACATTCCAGTGGAGCCGTTTTATTGAGTGCGCCTGGACTTGCTGGGTCCCTTTCCAATTTCCACGAAAGGCAACAAAAGAATAGCAGTTGCTACGGATTATACCACTCGATTTGCAATTACTCGAGCGTTGCCAACGAGCTGCGCCACAGACGTAGCCGACTTCCTACTCTACGACGTCATCCTCCAACATGCAGCTCCACGTCACCTACTCACAGATCGCGGTCGCTGCTTCCTGTCTCGTGTGGTTGACGATCTACTCCGATCATGTGCTACTCATCACAACTTCACGACCTCACATCACCCGCAAACCGATGGACTCACCGAACGCTTAAACCGTACACTGACCGACATGCTTTCCATGTACGTTTCCGATGACCACTACGATTGGGACGTTGCGCTCCCGTTCGTCACATTTGCATATAACTCATCGCGTCATGAAACTGCCGGCTACTCACCCTTCTATCTTCTCTTTGGACGCCATCCCTTACTACCCTTTGACACCTTGCTCCCTTCTGATCAGGCATCCACGTCTACGACTTCCTATGCGCAAGATGCCATCACGCGTGCGCTCGTCGCGCTCACAGTAGCCCGCGCTCGGCTCTCGTCATCGCAGACCGCACAAAAGACCATCTACGATCGTCGACACCGGGATACTGATTTTACACCGGGCTCTCTCGTCCTTCTCTGGCTCCCATCTCGTCGTGTCGGCCTCTGTGAAAAGTTAATGTCGCGGTACGTCGGGCCCTACCGCGTGCTGCGCCAGGTGACTCCGGTCACCTATGAGATATCTCCCATGGCATCTACCTTATCGACTGCCGCACCACGAAGTGACATCGCACAGGTTTCCCGCCTCAAACTTTACAACTGTGATAATCCATTTTGACCACAACAAGCACCGGGACGGTGCTTCATCGGCCGGGGATAATGTCACGAGCAATGGGAAAGACAAAGACGTTGTAGTGGGGCTGGGTCAGAGTCTCTCTTGTCGGACTGAAACCTGCTGGAACCTGTGCGCTCTGTGCAGTCTTGACTGGACAAGCGCTAGCCGCTTACTGTTAAATAAATACTCCCCGTAACAATATATATATATATATATATATATATATATATATACATATCTTTGTACTTTCCTCATATGTGATATTAGGCATGTATTCACTGTCCTTGAGCAATTTAGCAAAACAACCTTTTTAAATCGAGGAAAGAAGCACTGTTGCAAACTTTTTATGCTTTACCCTTTTTTAATTGAATACAGTTCTGGAGGTCGCTAGTAGTTAAGGCAGCCGTGACGATGTTTACTGCAATTTCTACACTTGTCAGGACAAAGCGGCCTCCACCTGGGACTTCCAGATATGGCAGGCTCGCAATAGCGGCGCCGCCTTCCATTGCTTACAATCTTGGCACCTACGAAATACGCGAGACATGCAGTCAACTAAAGGGCAAACTGTCTTTTTGTCTTGGTTAGCTTATGTGATTTCGTTAACCAGAGCCAAATTAAACGCCAATGGCAGGGCAAGGAAAATATAATAATAAAGTGGGAAGTATGGGTGCGGGGTTCATGTTAAGGCATGCGCAAGTAATTGCAGTTTTAATGAGTTAAGGCAGAAAGGCCGATTGCAATTTCAAGTACAAAATTTTAAAAGAACACACACAGAATAGAAGTGCTTTTCTCTGGAGCAACTTGTTTCAGTAAATGACGAAGTCGCTTTTTACTTTAATATTTTCCTTCCACTGCGCCGTGTAATTCGCCCCCGGTTCCTCAGACTTTTCTCTTCATATTTGCCTGAACTGCGCCTTGCCACTTATGCCTACCTTGGCTTCTTGAAGCTAGCAATATCAGTCATCATTGACTTGAAGACCAAAGCAATTAAGACTATCTAAACGTGTGTTAAATTTGAGGTGGCATAATTTTATTGACGTTCCTTGTGTGTGTGCTCGATAGAAAATATCTGGGCTTTTTCAGAGGCAATGTGCAATAATTCTGGAAGGAGCGTTTATACGATCTGAAAATATCTTGCATCGGAAAAAAAGAAACTATGTAGAATTATTTGAACTGAAGGTGACACCATCTGTCATTGTTAGACCTTAGTCATTCGGAGAGACAGTACTAATGTTCCGTTTTTGGAATTCTAAATTTTTGGCCTGACGTTGCCACAAGCAATGCGTACTTGAAATTCATTCTTCACAAGATAGCAAGCAGGCAAACAAAGTATTAAACTGAAGCCATCATAAAAATGCTGCCTGAATCCGTAATTTGAGGGCGAACTAACCAGATAATTTACTAGATCAACAATTTATACCTGGCTGGCGACTCCTATATTTGGTATACCGTCGCGAATAAAAGTATGCTTCAAACATAGCAGACCCGGCGAAAATAGTTCAATTAACAAGGAAACTGGGGGAACCCATAGGCTTTCATTAAACACATGAGTCACTCTAACTCGGACCACCTGTGCCACCTTTTGATAAACTAGTTTTTCTGAATAGAATACGTGATGCTTAGTTTCATGAAAAAAAGAAAAGCAAAACGGAACTATCGAAATAAGACACTAGAGTCTGCCCACATCTGCGCAAATGTATTGCAGGTGTGGTCATACTTGGGTGTGCAGAAGAATGGGTATTCGTTTCTACGAATGTCGGTTCATTGCTGAAGTCTTATTCCTTACGCATTTCCATCGGAGAATTAACTCTTAAACATTGCAAGTAAATAGGCGGAATATACTTTTTATTTTACTGTACTTTGAGTTTCATCCCACCACGTTCCTCCCAATATTTAATGTGTGCACTGTAGATATAAAAGAAAGCTTGCAACACCAGCTGTTCATGCGACTAGAAAAATAAACCCAGTATGGTTTTACATTTACTTATCTCTGCAGCAGTTTTATTTTTGTGTGTGTAGCAATACGCTGGCTTTTGTACTTCTATGCACTTTATGGCAAGTTCACACCTTCGAGTGCTTTCTATCGGCCGGCAGTCCTTATCACCGCTGACCAGACGGCGCGAACGCCTTTTGAAACGCCAGCAAATATTTATAGAAACAAGGGAGAGCAGAAAGGGCTCTTTTTCTGTTTGGTTTCTTTATTGTGGGATGCGAAGCAGGACATCATTCCGAAGTTCTCGGTCATAACTATCAGAGTTTCACTTGTAATTATAACCTACCTTTTGTCTTTTTCAACTGCGTTACATAATCTTTTTTACCTAGTGTTTGAAAAATAGCTTAAAAAAGTGCGGTTGCTCCGAGGCACTCATTGCGCACGAAAGATTGACGAATGGGGTTCACTAACTTTTTTCCAATGCTCCCTTTTACATTAAAGATTTTACGCATAGCAATAATTACGCGCGAGATACTGCCGAACGTACTCAAATGGCTTACGTCTTTAGAAAGTTGTCTTTTTATATAAATTGAAATCTGGAAGTTACCGGTGATATTGCAAATACAGCTGCATATTTAGCTCTTTTGCTGGCCTCTATGCCTAAGGACAAATGAGAAATGTGTTTACATGGTCCCTGGAAGTATAACTTCCAATATAAAGAAATCACTAACAAAATTGTAAATTAAACAGCAGCTAGACCGAAAAAAAGTCAGCTTACTCTTTAGAAGCTCTGTGGATGTAGTTGTGCGGGAACAAGGTGACCTAAATAAATATTCCCAGCCCAGAGTTCACCTTTATATATGACCATCATAATGCAAGAGTATTGATCTGAAACTGCACGTTTTGTTGCTCTTAGAATATTGCTCTTAGAAGATTGCTCTTACAACATTGTTCGTCTGAACTGCTCCACAGTTTTATCCCACTAATCATCCTCTGCTAATTACCAGACATGAAGATCAGTAGCATTTCGCAAACGTGCCTATGAGCTTTTAGCGATTGATTTAAAAGATGGGAAACAATAAAAAATAAAGAAACGCAATAAATTCGAGTTCTGCCAGATCGCGCGCCGTGTGCGATTGTGCGCGAAATATATACGTCACCATTATATAAGTTGTAAAACATATTTATGAACAGTCATACATGACGTGAAAAGTCTAGATTTCTCTTCGTGCACTAGAACTCCAACTGACAGTTATTGCTATTACTGACACGGTCCAATATTATATTGATATGTAGTCTTCCTCGTTGGTATTGACTATTTTCTTGTGCTGTTGGCAATATAGTTTGCGAATTTATGCTGTGTGTACGTGAACTTTAGAACTGCTGTCCGTATGGCTTTATTTTATTTTGTAAACGTTTTCGAGCACACCTGTGAAACAAGATGAGTAGCTAGCCCAGTCTAACAAGCACCAATATCTCTTTAAACATATATAGTAAAATAAAAAAAAAACACTTAGGTAATTTCACTGGTGTATGTTGAACTGAGAAAACGCCCCTAGTTTAGCGAAAAGTATTGTCGAGGTACTACCATTCAAAACTACGAAAAATAAGACAACAAAAATAGGAAACCATTAGTCAAGGAGCCTGACTCGGTAAACTGCAAAATCATTTTCAGAGCCCGTAATGAACTCTGGAGTGTGGAAAATGACAGGTGAGATGAAGCAAACTCACGGCAGTTAGCAGCTTCGAGCGGCTGTCTGTTGAAACCGCTAACTCATCGCCGCAGTACCTACATACCACTAGGCTGCATGCGAGTACTTCATGACCTTTCGTTCCTTTTTACTGGATAGACTCTGCGGAAAATTACGTGAATAAAAAAAAGAAAAAAAAAAGAAATGAGAAGAATGCAGAGGCCGCAGCAAAAAAGTAAGCGGCTGTTTTATAAAGATTGGTGCGGCTCTCTTTTGGGAGTTTGCTTCGTGTAGAAAGCATTTTATACGCCGTTAACGGAAATAAAATTTCAACGAGCATCCAGCACCACTTTAGCCCTCTGCCCTGTTTGAAGAAGGGATTCTCGCGCAGGACATTAGCGCACAGTGTAATAAGAAGCCTCTAGGCCTGCCAGGAAAAGAAAAAAGTGAACTTGACCGCTGTTCTTCAGAAAAAAAAAGTTGAACATGTGTTGCTCCCAGATCAGTTGGCCTGAAAACTTTATTTTTCACCTGGGTAACAGCATGAAGCTTGCTGAAAGTTTGCCCAGATTTTAATCTTAGATTACTGCAGGAGCGAGAAATGCTGGTACATTTTCGGAGTTGCCGCACATGGCGACACACGCCCTTGTTTTTGGAAATATATTTTTGAAGTTTATGGAAGAAATGTTTCAGGAACAATTGGGTATAGGAGATTACTCGCTTGCGTGAGGTGTGCGCGTGTGTTCACAGAAAAGGCCACCCGGTCTCTTGTTAGGTCGTGCAGCTTATCTAGAAAGCATAGAAAGTTAAGGGCCGAATTCACAAAGCTTTTCGCTCATAAGTGCTCTTTGCCACTGGCCAGCCACCTTCGCTAATAAAGTGTATAGCAGCAGGATTGGCTGAATATTTTCTTTATAAACAATGCCAGCGTAAGGTGTTTTTGTGAATATGGACCCAGAATACTTGCGCCTATAGATACATGAAAAAGAATTTGAGATTGCAATGATTTTATGGCTTCTCACTTATGCGGGCAACGGTTCCCGCGAAACCCTAGCTGATGCCAAGGAGACCACAACATGCCTTAGCTAGAGCGGGTTGATGATGTATGGTGTTTAATGGCGCAAGGGCCAGGTATGGCCAAAGAGCGGCAAAGCTAGAGCGGGTTCTTGAGAGGTTAAAGGGTGCTCCTGTTCGCCCAGAGGAAAGTGCCTTCAGTCCTGTTTTTAGAAGAAGAGTGTTTTTATAGAGTGCAGGGACAATATTCCTCGCTACAAGTTGGGAAATTATTCGTAAATGGTATTTATTGACTTAATTTTTATTTTCCCATAACTACGCACCCTGACTAGGGCTCTCTGCATGGATTACATTGATCAACACAAATTAGCATATTGAAGAAACGTCTGATGATAACTGGCAGGTTTGCTGAGCCATCTGGGCGAAGTCTTGCTGGGCACAGAATATCACTAAATAAGTTGCCCGAGTAACTAATGGATTGAGAACGCTAGAAAACTTTCTCTTTAAGGAAGAACCCCAATAGGAAAATGTAGTAGGCGTCACGATCGAGGAACCATAAAGTACCGGTGAGTGGCCCTTTATTCCGGCAGTGGGGTAGCGACCACAACAGCGAAGTCTGCTTCTGACGCCCTACATCGACTGAGTGTGCAGTGATGAACGATTCAAACTGATTTGAATAATAATGCCGTTTACTTCAGCTGCTTTGTTTGGCAGTGCATTATCGATCTGGACTAAAATCAGCTATGAAGTTTGGTCTGGCAAGTTTATCGATTATGAAGTTAAGGGGCCCAGTGCAAATAATTTGTTCGTAAGAGATATTGTCAGTTAACGGAGCGAGGTGTGGTTATCTGCTGACGAGTAAGGTTATCAAATATGAAAAAAAAACGACCTACGGCACTACAGGGCCTAGATCATAATATGTTATCAAGTGACTTGTTTCATACTGTGATCAATATATCCCGACTAGAGGAACACCACGTACTGGCTGGCGGAGGGATCAAAACGGGGATGTTGTTGATACTTCCATGTAGACTGCAGCTCAGTGCTGATGGTTTGTTAGCTATCGAACCAAGAGCGCACTGACTACAGTGTGCACTGTGTTTCATAATCAGCGAGGAACAAAACAACAAAAGTTAGTGTCTTCTCTCGCTGCCTGCACTCGAGGCCTGAAGTTCAGTGCGTGACTTTTGGTAACTAAAGAAAGAAAGTGTCAGCACGTGACGTTTCGTTTAATAGCTGCTTATGAGCCGGAAAGTAGGCTACACCAGGACTGTTTTATCAATACAATATTAAGAAATTCAGGATACCACCTTATCCACATAATACCACAAGTATATCCCACAAGTGTAGCAACACACTAAGCCTACAAAAATATGCTTAAGCATCATCAAAACAAAAAGAAAAAGAACTAACCAGAAAATGCGTCCTATATGCACCGGCGTTAATTAATAGCAGTTCACGGCCGCTGGTCAATAAAAAACACATCATAGATGCACACAAGAATGCCGTGTTGTTCTGTAGTCCTATGAAAGCAAATACAATATGTAAGTGCAGTTTTCATTCACAAATCATAGGCAATTAGCTTGCTGCACATAAGAAAATTGCCTAAGGCGATCAAGCAGATGTTTTTTTATTGAAATGAAAAATGAAATAGATGTAGTCACCCTATAATATACCCATTTTCCCGTAATAGGAACAGCCATACCGAAATATTCTTTTCTATAAGATATACCATCATCCAGTTTTGAAAACCCAGTCCGTTACGAACCCCATCTTAAGGTTCAGTCCGCTTAGATCACCACCATAAGGTACACGTTACTTACTTGCCGCACTAACACTTTTTTTATTCTTTCGTCCCACGCACGTCCAGTGACCGGAACCACCTTCCCTCAGATATCGCTTTCCATTTCGGACCATGATCTATTTGTGCAACCATACACAATTATTTATTTATGACCCATGCAGTGTTTTCTTTAACGCGGTTCTTCGCATTGTATCTTCATTCGTACTTTTTGTTGCATTAGCCTAACATTGTCTCGTCCTTTGTATTGCACGCATGATTATTAGTATTGCACATAGTATTACATTTTGTATTTTGTTTATTATTTATGTACCCTACTCCCCTATGTAAAACTCTGTGCGCTTGAGGGTAAAATAACTAACTAACTAACTAACTAACTAACTAACTAACTAACTAACTAACTAACTAACTAACTAACTAACTAACTAACTAACTAACTAACTAACTAAATAAATAATTAAATAAATTATTAACACTGTATGCTATACTGAACTAGTGATGATTACTGGATTTTTATGGTGCGAGGTCCAGGGAAGGCCAAAGAGCGCTACTATATACTGGCCTAAATCTGAAGCTATTCCAAAGTCCGCGGCAAATCTAAACCGATTCACTACAAAAATTCCGGAATTGCAGATTTTATAAGAACATTATTTACTTAGCATACATGGCATTACCTGAAGCTGACTATAGTGAAAACGCAATCTGCAGCTATAGTGTTCTGAATTTACGCGTACTTGTCAATTGGCTAAACACTTACGGTGCCCGGTGTGCAGTTTTGCAAGCTCATTGTAGGCGCTGGAGCGACGGCAGCAGATTATTGGAAGAGAGAGAGAGAGACTGTTTTTGAGCTAACTGGTTGTGAGTTGCGTAAGTCAAATAAAACCTATCTTTGCGTAAAAAAATGTATACCGCATAAGGCCACTCAAGCAAGGTTTTAAGTACCACACAAAAGAAAGTTAGCAGCTCCGATGATGCTGGTGTTTCCTTTAAACTTACTTTTTCTGCTCGTCAGACTCACGCTGATGTCTGTGCCACGCAGAAAATATTTGTGAGATGTCAAAACAATAAGCTCAGTGAACCTGCTATGAAAACCGTCCACATCATATTGTATGCTATGCAGTTGTGAGATCGCAACCAAGAAATCTCTGTGACTTCACGTCTCATAACATTAAGTTAGCTAAAAGTAAATAAATGCACACGGAAAAGAAAAAGAATTGTTTTACCCCAGGCCACCTTACTCATAAGGTGGCCTGGGTTTAAGAAGGCTACGTTTAAGAAGGCTGAAAATATAGAAAACGTTATTACAAATTATTGGGAATGTTACTTTTTTGAGGGCATTCGTCAAAAATATGGCATTAAAAATTCCATTTTAAATTCTAATATTTCTGCCTGTGTATATAGTTGGTTTGCGTGTCCGAAATGAGTGTTCTTCATGCAGACTTTGAAAGTTAGGCTAATAGCGAGTCATTTCAAGCAGAATGCTTGAAATGCATAAATTGCAAGAACCAAACTGCTTTCCAATGTTAGATATGGCATGCATACGATAGTGTCTATTGCCTAGTGTGTTTGAAGTGTAAAGTGGATTGGTGTGCCTGTTGACTTTATACTTTTCAACGGGAATAATTAAAAAAGGCGCTCTGTGTTAGTATTAGTTCCTGGAGTAATTATTTATTCATGGAGTAAACTTGTGTTATGCTATCTTTTGTTAAAAGCTGTCATTGCTGTTTGTATTCACATTCGCTCAGATTACACTGCTAATTTTGTTTTCATTATTGTACCAACTCGATAACAACTGGATAGAAATTGACATTACACTCGACACAGTGGTTTAATTAGGACATATCGGCTGTTTTCTTTTTGTCTGAACTCGCTGGCCTATTTGTTTTTAGAAGTGAGCTAATTCCATTCAGATTCGGTAAGTTCTATTAGGGAAGGTCAATAACCCTGTAATTGTAAGTCGATTCACTTTTTAGATGGACATGCTCGAGCTTAATATACTGCGGCTCGCGCGAGAAAAGAAAGCACGCCGGACACGAGCGAAACGACACGTTGCGCTCGTGTCGGCCTTGCCTTCCTTTCTTGTCCGTATGTTTATTGTGCAATCCACAATATTACAAAGTACCAACTAGCTCAACTTTCACTTGTTCCAATGCTCCTGTTTATCGGAAACAGCAGACAGACGACAGTGAGGTGCCCGGGTGGAAGCGGAATGAGCAGCATAGTGCAACTGCTATCACACAAGAGTCGCTCAAGGCGTAGGGTTGTGTTTGGTAAGGTGTATACGAAAGGGTGCGTGGAATCGGGGGGCTGCTCACCATATTCCTTGAATGAGGGTTAAAACTGTGTTTCATCACTATATTTATTGCCACCACGCGGGTCGCGTCACACACTAGTATTATTACCATTTATGTTTTAACTTGTCAGCCTAATTAGGCTGCAATACTCGTTTATTTTACTACATTTTGCAGTATATACGTGCATTGCCGACAGCCTGATTTTGCTGCTTTTATCTAATCACTTGCACGAGTGCGTGCTGACGCTGGATGAACTCCTTTTTAAATCCACACACTGGACACTATAATAACCACTCTCGGAGACAATAACCAGCGCTTTTGAAGATGCAGCCCTCTACGATATCATTGTAGCCTATCTAGAAAAGCAGCGAACGTTCAGACGTTTGACACTACGCAACCGTTTCTGATTCTTGTGAATGAACAGAGTAGGCCTGTTAATTACTCCCTACTTAGGAAGCGAAGCTAGCGTGCGTTTTATGTTACCTTGAACGCTCTCCCTTGAAACAAGTTAATTACGTGTGTTACATGATAACTTATCTATAGCTTACACATAATATATTGTGTACTTCGGAAAGTGGTAAGTAGGTCTTCTTTCCTGGATGAATGTTGAAAGGATGACTTCAACTATAGCTTACGAAAGCTTTTTTTTCGTATTGATGGAAAAGTAAAGGCCCCCCCCCCCCCCCCCCCTATAAAACAAAAGAAAAGAAAACACACAAGTACGACTGCCGTACTTCGATGTTCATAATTGTCAGGCAAGAGCACTTCAGCGAATGGTGAAAACAAAGGACTGCTCAATCATCGGGAAATTCCAAATGAGCAGAGCCACACAAGTTTGCGATGGTAAAGACTACTGATTTCTGTCTTCTTCCGCATTTTTATCGCAATTATCATAGAAATACGAGCCTGACCGCGATTCCGAAACGGCACTTAATTTCGAGTCAAAAAATTGCTTTTCTTTTCCTAACTTTTCACCATTTTGCTGAGTTACCTCGAGCTCAGAGGTCGCTGAAGCTGACGCAGATCTTTCAGAGACAATACATTTTGGTTTCTTCTTGGATCAATCACGATACTGAATGATTTCGTAACTTTCTGCCTTGGATAATTATTGTCAAGCTAAAATACCATAGTGCGGAAGGCTCTTAAATAAACCTTTCATGAATCTAAATGTTTCTATTACTTTGTCCCTCGTTTCAGGAAGGCTAGAAAAAGTATACTTAAATGAAGATATGAGTAAAATATAAGGCACAATATAAAACCAAAATAATGTGGAAGCGCTGGACAACGCATGTTTCTCGTCATCCAGTAACATAATTCATGACATTGCGCAATGTGTCTGTTTTTCCGCAGTGAGCAAATGTGCATCGCTATTGTAGAAACACTGAATAGGATGTGGTGTGGTGCTCAGCACGCTGAATTAATTCACTGTTGCTGAGACCACGGTGGAGCACCTGGCCCTGCCACTGTCCGCAGTCACGCCGCTTAATGTACCTGGCTGATAGGCACGATTGAGACAACTTAGCGCAAGAAAAACGAAATAAATGAACTCTAATGGTGTTGGGAAATGAAATATTGGCCGAGGGAAATGAAATATAGTGTTTTAAAAATATACCGCTTGTTTCAAAAGCCTGAAGACGAATGGCTTGTGTCCTTATGAGCGTTAGCAGCAGCATTTTTTATGCCTAATGACATTATTTATTTTAGTACATGCAGATGACATTGTTTCAAATATGTTGTAGTGATATAGAAAGTGCAATCAGATAGTAAAAATACCACTGGCGTAGAATTCATTTCTTGGATCTTAAAGCCGAAGGAAAGCTCACGAGTAAGGCCAGTGAATGCGATCTGCAGTGATATTGCTAAGAAAGAACCCTGGTACAGAAAGTAACAAACACTGATTTGCTATTTCATGCAGCCATGCAGTTTTGCATTCTTTATTTGCGAAAACACCCGCTCATCATTGTGTCCCCTCTCTGGTGCAGCTTCAGGATGACCCATTTTTGTGTTTCAGGGGGAAAACTTATAGCATGATAAATCACGCGCTGTGAACTGTACACAAAACGTTCTACAAGGTAAACAGGGACTTCCATTTTCTAGCCAATACCTCCCGTTCGCTAAACATTCTGTCTGCACCTGACGATTAAACTTTTTCTTGGTTCTTTGCTGATGCTGAATGCCTTCGATAATCATTGACACTTCATTTACTTTAGGGTCATACTGCTTCGAGCAGCTTGCTAGTTATTGTGGAGAAAACGAATTTGAGTACGGCGAAGTATATCAAATCGTATTTTGTTCAACAAAAATGGCGCAAAAAATTAGTTTCAAGTGCTGCCGAAGTCAGCTAAAAAGGTATGTATGACGTCAGCGTTCCTGAGTAGTCGCGTACTTTCTGCATAACCAACTTAACCGATGCAAATGGGCCAGCGAAAACTTCACGGAGCCTTGAAGCTTTCCTAGCAAGTGGTACTGCCTGTTGGGAGAACTAAAACATGCAAAAGCACGTTTGAGCCAAAGGCGGAAGAAGAGCGACGCCGAGAAACTTTAGGGCTTTTCCGTGGTAACTTCTTTTCACACTAGAAATACAGTATGCAGGAAGTTCCGTACCATCTATTTTGGGCCCGGTAGATTGATTACTCTCACGCTTGCAGTTGGAAGTGTTCAGAGATATCTATTGTTTCCGTTAAGTTAGATAAGGGTAGGTTAGTGCGGACAGTAAAGTGACCACCGATCGTTTGACTATCATCTTGCGCAAACTGCTTGCGTTCACTTAGAGTCTGCTGCGTCATGAAAATTCGAATGAACAGCGACCTCTGCGTCATGCTTCAATCTCGAAAGATTAATGGCGGTGAATTCTCCGTTTCTACATGGAATGACTTAAATGTCTTCCAGTCCGTTTTTAGGTTTCCATAAAGGCATCAATATATAGAAGCCATTCAAAGATAAAGAGATGTGGGAACATAAACATTATAGCTCCATTTTTTCTTTTAATAAATATAAAAAGAAGATTTAGTCACCTTATAATGGCGACGTCTGCATTTTTTCTGAAGACAATAACAAAAATAATATAAAAATAATGCAGATCCAGCCCACATTTTGGAATCTAGGTGAAGTGGTTAATGAAATGCTTTGAATTTCCCTATTGCATTCATGTGTCTTTGGCGAAAAGGAAACTGAAAAAATGTACCGCCCAATTCATGGCCAATCTCTCGTTTTGGGTATATGACATAATATGGAAATGATCGTCATCAGGATCAGCACGCGTGGATTATATCAATGAGATAGTTGGCGTTGCCACGATATGTGCTGCCCGCTTCATAGCCAATCCCCTCTCCCCCTCCATGTTCTGGGTACATGCAAAATAATATGGACATCATCATGGTCATCAACACGCGGCGATTATCTCAAAAACCTAGTTGGCGTTGGCATGGCGAAAATATACGAGTGATTGCACTATCACATTCATTTTGAAAACATGCCAGTGAAGTTGTATAGGCAATAAAATAAGAAAAAAAAACGCGATGTTGGCCTAATGATTAAAGCATCCGGCGTCTTTTTTGGGGAACCGAGGTTCGATCTCTGCATAAAGCACGTAACTTTTTTTTCTGCGCTATTCGGCAAGACAGCGGCAGAACCCAGCCAGCAGCCACAGTCAGGAATGTTCGCGAGGGTTCAAAAAGAAAGCTTCGCTTCAACAGTCGCCCTGCTTCAGAGACATGTTTCTGACATCATAGGCATCTTTTTTTTCGACCACTGTTCATTTATTTATTAAGCATATGAAAAAAAAAGCCGGCCGAACCTACGCCCTGTGGGAATCGATGTTATGCGAAGCCGTGTGTGTGGACCCTACCAAGTTAACGAAACGACCATGACAGCACCAAGACGTAGGCGGCTCTTTCATGACCTAATGACACGCTTCATGACATTCATGCCATGACTCCTCAGGAGTCCCTTTAGCTACGCCTAAGAGACCTTCATGCTCATGACTATGACTTCGACCATCAACCTTTAGCGTTTTCCTTCACTTAGTACCACATCCTAACCAATTTCAGTGACTTTTGAGTGTTAATCATATTTCGCTAAATTATTATTATTTTGGCTGAGTCACGCTTACGCCTATGACTTCTGCCATAATCCTTTAGTATTTCGTTCCCTTAGTGCCCACGTCCGAACCCATTCCAGTGGTTTTTGAGTGTTAATCTTTTTTCGCTGAGTCATTGTCATTTTTTCTGAGTCATGCTCATGACTATGACCTGTAGCATCATTCCTAAGTGTTTCCTTCACTCAGTACCCACATCCGAACCCATTTCAGGGGTTTTTGAAGGGTATTCTTTTTCGTTGAGTCATTTTCATGACTTACATGGCACACATGTCATGACATTTATGTCATGATTTATCATCTATGTTCGTCATACACTCTTGTCAAGAGTAAATTTAGAGCGTGGAAGCGGGGACCAGCACGAAGGTCACTCTCTCGTCCCTGGCAAGACAGACGTCACGGAGAGCACGAGACCAAGTCGACGACTTTCGTGGTTTCGTCCAAGGAGAGTGAATCCCCTGTTTCCAGGTTGCCTCGTCCTTGCTTTGAAGGTTGGACATCAGAGGCGGAGTTCTGTGGACAATACGACCCATCTGATTGGCCGCATCAAGGCCATAGAATTCCCTTGTGTAAGGAACTAGGGAAGACGACTGCCTTATAAGCGGACACGTTTGGTTCAGTGTCTGTCCTGACAAGCTCTGATATGTGCTCAGACATGTAATGAGCTGAGACTTTCAAAGTGCTCCCCCATTTAGTGGGCTTCCATATTTGTAGCCACTGTAAATCTGTAGAATAAACCCTTTTTTCTCCTGATCTTACTCCCGGACGTACTCATCCCTTTGGCTGAACGATCACCGGCCCAAACGCTACCCCGAGTCTCAACACTACAATGATGAGACATGTACAAGCTGCGGCATTCTAAGATAGAGTAACAGTAGGACAAACGCTTCGTAAGAGCCTAATATTTCAGTATTTTTTTCCAAAAAAGTATTTTAAAGCCCCAAGTGCTCTTTTCTGTAGCTCTATTGTTTGCCCTGGGTCACGTATATATATATATATATATATATATATATATATTTTTCAGAGTGAGCGGTCCCATCTGATCTTCATCATGCCGTGTACCTCTGTATTTGTAATGAAAATGACATTAGAAGGCAGTAAGAGACGTTCGAAATTTTAAAGTTTAGTAGTAGTCGACAAGCGAAGGCCTGACGAGTGGCAAGCTCTTTAACAGATTCAATATTTTCTCTAGGTTTTAAGAGTGCCAATCTCCGTGTATTTATTTCCAATGTCACTCGCGCCTTGTGGTTGTAGACTTTCTTGGAGATGCGAGAGTGCGTTACGTACGCTTCTTTAGGACAGTGCTTATTTCCTTCCTTACGCCGGATGTGTGCCCACAAAATACCATGGAGATTTTACTGCTTCCATAAATGTTAATTAGTAATCAGCTAATAAAATATACAAGAAAAACGAAAACCAACAGGTCGAATCGCATTAGAATGTCCATTAAATATTTCGGAGTCTGCTCTCAATAACTACCAATGTCGATTACACTCAGGACCTGGCCAGGTTCGAGGCTGCCATTCGCAGTCCGTATCTGGTGGAACAACTTTGGTCAGTCCAGCACGACGCGGCCGCGAAGCTACGTCTTCCGGTCCCGACGTGGGATTAGCCCTTCTATGGGTCACCCCATAGCCTTGCAGGACCAAATAAAGTTCTCCATCCATCCATCCATCTCAATGTCAACTAAATTTTGTGATTGAAACGGATAAACAACTTTTTCTACGATGTTCGCTACTTGGTCATTGTATACCGGTACCCTTATGGTTGTGCGACACAAATCTCGTGCGGTATAATAACACGTGGAACGGAAGTTGCGTCATTCAACTTCACTCTGCCCGTATGTTCTAGTCAAAATAGGAACGTCGACTGGAGTTTCATCTTCTGGAGCTAGTCATCATCATAATAATCATGA
This sequence comes from Dermacentor silvarum, assembly GCF_013339745.2. Taxonomy (NCBI): domain Eukaryota; kingdom Metazoa; phylum Arthropoda; class Arachnida; order Ixodida; family Ixodidae; genus Dermacentor; species Dermacentor silvarum. Next base: position 136,372,075 of record NC_051159.1, on the reverse strand, counting down.
TCAACCTATTTTTATGTCGACAGAAGGGCTAAGGCACCTCCCAGCGATCTCCAATTGAATATTCAATATGACAGTTTAGAAAAAACACCATCCTCGCAGATTTTTTCTTCTAATAAGCTGTGTACATGACAACCCACTTGAACACATTTTTCATTATGGCTTCGACTTTCTTCTTCTAAAATATTCTCTTTATGGATATTTTGCCACTGGTCTGTTCGCATAGGCTTTGAACATTATTCTTTTTTCAGGCTTTATGATTTGAGTCCGGACTGTCTTGTATCATCTCTAGCAGCATCCCGGCTTCGGAGCCCTGCCAACAGCACATAAAGAAGAATCCACATGCTATTGGAGGACAGATGCTTGCCTGAGCAACGCAAAAATATAAGAAAAAGATTGATGGTGTAGTTTTTGTTTCTATCAATTCTAGAAAAAAAAAAGAAACGAAAAATCGAGATACGTTGTTTTCCACTCTCGGTTGTTGTGTGGTGCGCTGTTTTTTCAGCTGCACATTCCAACATAGTAAACACGGGGGAACATTCCGGGATAACCTCTGGAGGTTTTTCGAATGCACCCGAGGCAGCAGGGGGAAGCGCCAGCAAATGTCAAAGAATGCCACAATGTATGTTTCTTGGGGCCATTTTTGCATTGATTCAACTTGAATGGCGTCGTTCCAGAATTCTTTGCAGCGCGATCTGGCAGCCAAAATGAAAGGGGAGTTTCAACCAAAGAACTACGATCGGAGGTACGGATCTGAGAAAAATAGGCTCCTTGAAAGTCTGTGGTTCTTGCAGTTGTCGATCGCGTCCGTAGCAATACGGCAGTCCTTGGTCGGTTGCTGGCAATCGATGTGTTTCTCGGGAAGCACTTTTAACTATTTGCTAAGTGCCATTGCGATCGAGTGATTGGGCAACAATAGTCAGGTTTATTCGCGTCGTAGAGGGGCACGAACAACAACGCTTTTTACGCTTTACGAAATACTTGGTTTTGTTAACGTCTTCCGGAATTGTGTGGCTTTTCGGCTGTACATAATTCATGAGGCGGGAAGACACAAATGCCCAAAACAGCAATTGCAAACGCATACCGATTGCCTTGATTGAAGCGTCCGACAGAATGAATTTGTGGTCGACAAGTGCCCAGATAACCAGGTCTTCCTGTAATAAATTGCTGAGTAGAATTTGGAACGGGCTTTAAGTTTGAGTTTTCATACGCTTGTTAAAGTCGTTACAATGCGAGTAGTCATGCAAACTGATTTGTGATAACATTCTTTTGGTGCGAGCAGAGAATGACTCAAGCCGTGGCCCACTTGGTTTTTACTATTTGTTTTTGTTACGTGCGCAAAACTCAAATTGCCCGTCTTCAGAAAGAGGTTCGCTAGCATTTTTCTTCTACTGATGGTGATACGCCGATGGAATTTCTCTCACTGGAAAGTTCTCTGACAAACGACCTCAGTGAAAAGGCAGAATAACGTTCCAAAAAGCTCCTGGCCGCCTTCTCAAGTCCGCAAGAAAATTTTGACACAAACTGCCAGGTGTCTTGCTCATGTTACAAGACATGTCAAATGCAGTGACATTAGTGGCCTGTGAAACGAGTTTCTTTTCATTTTGTGTTACTCCACCCCCAAAGTAATCCACACCCTTCCTTTCTATTTAGTTGTGCGAAAACGTGCGGAACGATGCATTTATTATAGTGAGCGTTATCGTGACATGTGCCTGGCCATTAACGTCGTTACGCTACACACTGCCACTACTTAGAAACTACAACCATTAGCAGGAAGAGGTGAAGAGCTGTGACATTTATGTTGCCGAGTAGCAGAGCATTAAAAGTGCTTCATGTAGCGATTTTTCAAAATGTTGCCCCAACTACGACGATGTTCGCAGAAGTAATTCCTAATGCGTGTAGCTCTAAGCAGAAGGCACAAAGTTAAATTAACTGAATTGAATTGTCGGAGTTTACGTGCCAGAACTACGATATGATTATGCGGCATGCCGTAGTGAAGTACCGCTCTCCTACGCGCGGCGCAGAAGTTCTTTAGTTTTAAATCATGAGTAGGGAAATGATCTGGCAGTTTCAACATTGATGTAGCCACTGTCTTGCTCCGCAGGATATCTGCGAACAGCTCACCAGGGGATTCATCCAACGCTTCTCTGTATGTGTCCCAGCGTGTCAGCACAGAATTGTCGACCAGGAGTGTGAAATCTGGTGATGTTCGTGAAGATCGGAAAATGGTCGCTGCCCATCCTGTCTGGGGCCGTGGTCGACTCCAATTTGGCATTTGGCAATTTGACATTAGGCATTTGGTGCCGCAGCTAAACGTCGCCTCCCATTCCTCATTCCCGTCCTCCCACGGCCTTTCGCGCGACGGAAGAATTCACGTTTGCGCTATATATGTGGTGATTGTAAAGGAGGAAAGAGATGCTTAATTCTGCAGCGCTTCATGGAGCACGGCGTATAGCGCGCGTTTGCTCTCCGCCATGCGTTCGCTCCCCGAGAACGCGCGTCCCTCGTTCCCTTTCACTCGCACATACAGCATACGGCGCGCGGCAACGATTTCATCGCCGTTCGACGTCATACGGAACCTCATGGCGACGTCGACGCCGACAGCATAAATCCGCTTTGGAGTGTCGATATAATTGCTATCGCAATAAAACGTTGCGAGGCGAGGAGGGGGTAAAGACTTCCGACGCTGCTCGACAAGTGTCCCGTTCTGATCTTGTCGAAAACCTCCGAGCCACACCCAGAGGCACGGGCAACAGTCACCAACCCGGCGCGCGTTCCGTGCGAACGCGGTCAACACACCGACGGCGTCGACAACAGTTCTGCGCGTTGCTGGTGCTGCTGCATGTCTAAGTTTATGCAGCTGATAAAACTACTCTCCTTACTCCGTTTAGCCCTCTACTAATTTGCTATCGCAATTGATGCTTCGCCTTTCGGGTGAAACTGCGACATTTTTTAGTCGCATCAGCGTAGCGATTGTGGTAGTTTTTCAAAGAATGGGGGAAAGAAATGAGGAACGTACAAAGCGTCTGTGGTAACTGTTTATAGCCCCTTTTTGACAGTTTTAACCAACCACTCCGGAGAAGACCACTCCAGTGTAATCAATGGTTGAGTAATTGGCGCCCAAGTTCGCAGTTCGCAGAAGGATAATCTCAATATCTTTTTGCAAAAAATACTCTTATCGTAAACATGACTCACACAAGCATAGAACTTTTACTACAGTTAGTGGATGTTCACCACCTGCGTCTTTGCTTAGCTACCAAGGTTGTGACTGCTTAGAGACACTCATTGAATTGGCAGGCGTTGGCTTATCGTTGAGCTTCGTAAGCCACTGCTGGAATTTTAACGTGGGGAGGCCCTGCACACTTTCATTTAAAATATCCGTTTTTTTTATATTCAGCATGGCAACCTGTTCAAGCAGCAAAAAAAAAAAAACAATAGAAAAAAACTTGCAATTCAGTGCGCACCACGTAGACTGTCGCTGTATACCAACAAAATAAATACGAGGTTTCTTGCCTGAGATATGAAATTTACTTTCTTTTACGTGTTGACGTAACCAGCAGCATACCATTCTCAACTTTCACAGGAAGTTTTGTTGAACTAATCATTTCTTTCTCCAACTTACATAGTGGTTCATGGTAGAAGAACGAGAGAAATATTCAGACGCTGAATCCCCCGAAGTACTGTAAAAATAATTATATTACCTAACTCGGTCAGGTGCGAACAGATGAGCTTTGAAACATAGTTGCCATAATCCAGGAAAGAAGTATGGTTAAGCGTACGGAAAAAAGAAATACATCTATGTAGCTGTTCTCTGTTTTCTTCGATGTTTTTTCTTGGATGAAGCGTACTTAATAAGCGCAAATAAACAACCTGGACTTCCGCGTAATCCAACTCGTTCGAAGAACAAACATCTGCCGAATTATCACGCAGTCATGCATTTTGGGCAAATGAAAAACATACCATACCATTTTTCGCTAACCTCGCGCTCATCGGCGGCTCTAAGAAAAATAAGTCACTAGGTTTCAGGTACGGATGGCGTGCCGTATAAGCAATGATGTTAAACGCGTTGTTATGCACAGGTGGAACTTATAGAGGCACGCAGAATCGATATCCACTGGAGAGCAGACTTGAAGTGACGATAATGAAGCTATGAAGCTGCAGACGATATTAATTACCATAGTAAAACTTGGGGTGGACATAATCTTCGGTGAACATTTATGAAAGTAAAAGGGTCAATTCTTCTGGAAGCGTTATATAAGCAAAAAATCTTGTAGTTTTGAACTAAGGAAACAGAAATTATTGGGGAAATGAGGTTGCTTCGCCTTAGTCAATATTTCGGTGCACATTAAGGTTGTGAGCTTGCTACCGTTAGTCCAAATTTCGCGGGTGACAATGATAACGTGAAGAACTGGCGTTACCTTAATGCACGCTGAAAGTTCGCGTCGTTAATTTAACTTCTCGTTTAGTGCCGAGAGAAGAACGATACTAGTACTATATATATCGTGAATCCGATCAGAAGTCTTTCACGCTGAAAGGCACGGACATCTCACTCGTTGTTTAAAATTAAATGACATCGCAACTCAACGGTTATATTTACCGATGAAAGGGGTCTTCCATGGTTCCGTCCACACTCAGGGCCCACTTTTTATGTGAAACCTCGGCTTCCTTTCCATGAATGCGGGCGACGCGCAAATGAATGTTGACGTATAGAGATTTTACATGCTAGGACATTTCCGCTTACTATACGAACAAAATTATTTCGTGCCACAGTCTCCTGTGTTCGCCTAAACATATTAGATATTACAGGGCAATACGTTGTATACGCAGCGATATACATTTCGCTGACGACTTCTACGGAGAATTTGATCCAGTGTAACGCGTAACAGAGTAAATTATTTGCGCCCTCGCTTGTTGACACATATTTGAGCTGTGTTTGTTCGCGCGGAGTAGTGAAAAGTAAATACTGCCTGCCACGTATCGCAGTATTGCAACACTTGATATGAGCCCGCTTGCATTCAGCGTGCGCTGGGTTTTCGGTAAACGCCTGCTCATGAAACGCAGCTGATCGACATCCCGTTTTTATTCACCCATTTGTGTCAGAACAGCTAGTAATAGCCAGAATTATGAGAAGGGTGTTTATTTTTTTTTTTCAACCTGTGCTATTTCGCAATGCTGAGTCTCGCAACAATGTGACACTAAAACGCTTACAACAAGGAGTGTACCGGCTTCCTGCGCTCCGTAGCGCTGCCAATCCCGATGGCGGGGTCTTCGAATCCCGGCCATGGTAGCAGGATATCGATGGGGGTGAAAAGCAAGAACGACCGTGTACAATGAGTTACGTGGCCGTTAAAGAACCCCGGCCAGGTGATTGAAATTGATTGTGAGTCCCCCATACGGCGTGTGTCATAATGATATCATGGTTTTGGTACGAAAAACCCCAGAATCATTTTTTTCCTATGCTCCTGGGTGAAATGATGAAGCAGATACGAGCATCGGACTGGGACAAGTACACGGTGCTGGGACCCTCACATTGGCCACATGGCACTCTGATGCAAACTGCAGCTGTCTGTTCAGTGCTACGTTAATTAAAAAGGGTTTGCAGAAGATCGTGCAGAATGCTGATGTATTTTGTGCCAGATTTTGCGGACATCTGCTTTGAAAGTGGTGGTAAAATAAGAAAGAGAGAGGAAGGATGGTCAACCGGAACGAAAAATCTAATTTGCTGCCCTACATCATGGATCTGTGCGTTAAATTGGCGACAAAGTTGCCGAAAGGCACGCGAGGGGAATGAGCGACAGCTGTGGCGTTGCGTGCATCGCTCTTTACCGATGAAGGAACTTCGCTCGGCCTTCCGATCCTGTATGCACGAATGCATACGACGTGTGGCGAAGCTAATCGCTAATGCAAGAAGTATTCAAGGCATCTACTTTTCAATGTTATCGCACTTATCACACAATCGAACCTATGTTTGCGCAAAAATAATTAAGTTATTCAGCTACCTCACTAAACTTTACAGTATTAATTGCCTGCGTCAGTATGATTCAGACATAAGGGCTCATGAACGCGTGCTAATGATGGAAATGTTTGGAACGGATTGATTGTTTGAATTTTATTCTAGTTACATGTTCCGAAATACATGACATTAAAACGCGCGATGGACCGCATTTTCACTGAGTGGGGGTCATTATACACGTACGAGTGATTCACTTTATCACGCTCTTCGTAGTGCCACCGAGATTAACGAATCAGTGTTTGCACGCTGCGGTGGAGAAGAGAAGCACGCGCTAGCTAATCTACATGCTGAAGCACAATGCTATAGGGTCATTCAGATTTTTTTTTACCATACTGTGTAATCACTTATACGCATAACACTCAGGCGAGTTTCGACGTTGCAATTTTGTTAGAGTGTTTCATCACTCACCTTTGCTTCTGTTGATAGCAGCGGCAGTGATAATTACATGTTGCCGTTTTGTTTTGCTCCTTGGCAGTGCAGTAAGTAACAAGTAATTTCTGTACACATTTACTATCTTCCATAGATGAGGATGGTGCCTGGTGTTGCAACGACCCACGTCGATGACGCATCATTCTTTACTGTTTTCTTGGTATAGTTATACTTTGCTTGACTTACTTAGTTCCGCAATTTTCTCTGTATTGCGACATTTGCGCGCGTGCACAAACTTATTACAACATCAAACAGTCTCAAATGGAAGCGGCATTCGCTTGCTCAGTTTACGCGTCACTGCAAAGCTTCTTTTTACCGACATAATTTTCCCCCGCTTGTATTAGGTAGGTGTTTGATATATTTGGCCTAGTGCGGACCGCACTCTGCCCAAACTATCGAATTTTTGTAAATGTTTAAACTAGTGTAGAGTGCGCAAAGGATGGATAATTGAAAAAAAAAAACACTAAGTCCGCGGGATATCACCGCGAATTCGTAAAGTTTCAGGAAATATAAAAAATAATGAACTCGCGAAAATGTTTTCACTTTTTGATGAAAATTTGTAGCAGATACGGACATCAGTAGGTGTGTTATCATCGGCAAGGTCATATAAATAACAAAATGTCACTAATTACTGCTTAAGCTCATAGTTACACATTACGTGCTCGGTTACACAACTAAAACGCGTCAATGCGCATGACATATTCACTTCGCAGGAAACGTGACAATTGCGCCGATGTACAATTTCTTGTCTCGAAACTTGCGGCATTGGTGATCCATGCCGAGTGGTTCAAGAATATTCCGAGGTGGGAAGAAGGGTTCTTAGAAGAAGCATTTAAAGAAAAAAATTGTTGTCTGCAGGTCGTTATCGTATACAAAATTTGATGTCTGTATCAACCTATGAGCATCTTCAAGGTCGATGCTGCATTGGCCAAACAGCACGTCGCTTCAATGTGCGCTTGCCTGAAATACTCTTTGCCCATACAACAGCAGTGAGTTGAATAAAAGAAAGAATATGTATATTGTTAGTGCTAGAAAGCGTGGATTATCGCGAAAGAAAGTAAGCACACCTACAACTGTCTGCGCACAGTTTTCTCCCTCTTACACAGAGGTTAAAGATTGTGCACTTCTAGCAAAAAACAGTGCAAATTGTCTCTTTGAGACATCGCAAATTGACAATCAGCAAAAAATATTTTTGCAGCTGTAGGGGCCCCTTCTTTGTGCAGAAAGTGATTGGAGCCTTGTCGCGCCCCCGCACAGACTGGCTCTCGAGGCTCCTTGAAACTTTTTCGTAGACAGTGAATTGGTAAATTCCCTGTGAACAATTCTTAACGAGCATTTTTAATTTCCTATGTTCTGACAGCACCTGAAAAAGCTCGTGTTAATTTTTTAGTCTAATAACATTTTTAAATTCTAGTTTCCTCGTACTGGCTCTGTTAGTGTTCGGGCATTTTGTTATATGCTTTTTACAGTGCTTGGTATTTTATTTTTTTTCCATACCTATAATTTGGGATAGCCGGCCGCACTCGTGGCCGAATTTTTTTTACAAACTCATAAAGGAAGAAAAACGACATGATGTTCCAATATTTTTCTGAAGATATGTTTTTCTTTGAATGGGGGGCAGGAACATAGTGACGCGAGAAAGTCGGGTTTGCAAAATAAAGCTGTCAGTTTCTGAAGCAAGACCAATGGTGAGATGTACATGTTTTGTTCTTTTCGAAGGAAAGTAATTAAACTGGCTTTTCGTGCGGTCTGTTTGGATGACGGGAAGGGCTAAGTTTTGTGAAGATTGTAACTGGTGATTAGTGCTAGGCGGCGTAATCTAGGATGAAAGAGCCCAGAGAATATTCAAAGATCATAAACGTCACATCGGAACTACTGTGAGCTCTACAGAGACAAATAAAAAGAATAGAAAAAAGCGTTAATGATGAATTATGCCGTCCTTGAAGGAGAAAACATTTTCGATGAAATTCACAGAATCGTTTCACATAAGGAAGTATTCAAACGCAGTTCGGAATACGAGCTTAACTCGAGGAAATAAAGTCCTTGACAAATAGCGGGGGCCGCAAGCAGCACTTGCAGGTTCAATATTTTCATTTCTTGGGCGAAGAACGGTGGCTTTTGTATACGCACACTGAACCGTCGATTCATTCAGCTGTTAAAAGAAACTGCGTATTCTGCTTTATGGTAGCCTTCGTGAATATTTGATAAAGCTCTGCTGACACAGCAGTGTCACGACTCCTTGCGATGGCTTTGACTTCATACGCTCAGGTTTATTCTAGTGTTGCTGTTCCCCTCCTTAAAGTACACTGAGCTTGGCTTTTTTATGTAAAATGCTGCTTAAGGAATGCGGATAAAAAAATTAACCCGTTATAAAAGTTATACGGATCTCGTGGGCTGTGGAATGTATGTTTCAGCGAAACTTTCTTTTGGATGTTTGGAAGGAACGCTGTGCTTGTTGTGCGATAATTTTAAGTACAGATCACACGACGAACTTGGGCCCACTTTCACGAGAAAGCAACCTGAGTCAGCGTAAACTTGTGGTGCTCGAGCACCGCAGGCACATCCGACAGAAATCAGTCTGTCGATGCTGCCCGGATTAGTGTTTACGTGTTTACCCATTTCAAGTTATTCTCCGCTGTGTATCGATGCTGATCCGCTTCGCCTGTCTGAGCGAAACCACAGAGATGGTGAAAATATCCCGGACTGTTCGGGGCTCATCGCTGGCACACGACGTTGCTCCACTTTGTGTTCACAGGCCAGCATGCGCTCGTGTTCTCATCACCACGCTTGAACGCGAGCACTGTTAGCAACGATATCACTCCAGCGTGCCCGTGGCGTTCTAAATACGCTTCGCAGGGCACCGAAGACGTTCCTGCTCCGCTCGAAGCTTCTTCCAAGCCGCTACCTCCTCCGCACTAGAAGACGCTTCGGTCCCATTTTAACGCGACAGCGTTAAGAACCCGGTGTCGCTAAAAATCCGGCGTCGGCGTGGATGACGGCTTCCGTGGCGGAGAAAATCATCCGCTACTACCCCGACCGCGCAGGCCCTTTGTCGTGGTGCAAGGTGTTAGTGAACAAAAATTAAATTTCTCATAGTAAAATCCTTCAGAAAAATAGTAAAGTACAACTTAAGCACAACCTACAGACATGGTGGCGTCGCACTGTTATTTGAATGCAGGAGAAAACATAATTCTCTTACGAGGAAACTCAAACACAAATACCTTTTGCTGGAATTTCTCCCGCGTAGCCTACCGCGCGCTCGGGTGGGCTACTTGCCACAACATTATCCAGATGGCGCTCGCACCCTCGGCAGGTTAGGGAGCCTACATTCAACGCCGTTGCATGTAGGCTCCCTAGAGCAGGTCAAATTGGGACTTGGCCTGCCTAACGCGTTTTGGACACGCGCGCTTGTTGGGGCAATAGTAAACAATTATTAAAATAATAAAAAACGGTCCCAGGGCCTTCACATTTTAATATAAGACGACTTATATTGCCGCTAAAAAACGTCTTCCCAGCAATGCATTTCTATTTAAAAGTGAAGCCGACATTAAGAGGATCAGTGTAAGTTTGGTCTTTGTAAGCTGGCTTTCCCATGTTCTGTGTTGGAATGAATGAAGCCTACTTGCCGGGTGCGAACGATGCGATGCGAACGGGTCCCGATAACGCTATCGCGTTCTACTCTTAACGGCGAAGCTTAAGCGTCCTCCAATTTTTTTGTTTGTGCTGCAACTCGCTTCTGCGCTCAATAACCAATTGTGCGAGGCTGCTTTGGTTAGCAGTACCTACGCTAATGAATCACAGTGGAAGACAGTAGCCAGAAGAAAACACTCTACGCGTGAGTGATACCACGAAGAACAGAAAAGTGTGCAATAAAAATGCAATGTTGACTCAAAATTGAAATCTGGACTTAACTCAAAGTGTTGCATGAGACTTAATGATCGGTGCTGAAGTTGGATGGTACATATTCGAATATTATGTTCTAATCAATAGGCCTTGAAGAATCACTGCTTGAAAATATGTTTGCGGTCACATATTCAGCAAGAATGTCAAGGTATTGCCAAGCATGACATGGGTTGTGAAAAACTTGCGAAAAAAACTTCGTGTGGTTTATTGACAGTTGTTGGGTAAGTTTGTTATACAGATTTCAATTTGTTTTCTTCCTGCTTCGTAGGGCCTTCCTGTTTGCTGATTCTTTGTGTGGAATGTGGATCTCTTGGATTATACTTCTCGACCTCCCTCAAAATTTTGTGACGCGGTGCAAACGACTTCAATATAATAACCACGGAGTTCAGTGATCAGCACGGCGTTATCAACGTTTTCATCGCGTGAACGAAAAAAAAATGTGCTTAGTGCGAGCCTACATGGTCACGTCCAGATAAACAACATCACATACATCTCAAATGCTAGCTACTAAGCACGTCATCAGTCCACGCGCTTGCTAAACGTCGCGCCACAGCAGCTTCTGGCTTCGCGGTTCGTGTGTACGTTGAAGAGAGTACGCATAAATAAATATTTGTTGAGTATGAAAAGTGTAGCCCACCCACATGGTTATTTCGCAGGAATAGCTACAACCACCAATTTTGCCTTTCAAAAAGAAAACAACGAAAATGCACAAACATCAAAAACTAACGGCAGCTAGCGCACGCTATCGCTTCGTTAGCAAGGCTTAAACTGTATACGCTGACAGACTCCTTCATTATTCTCACGATGAAGAGCCCCTGCACCTATTTCAGCCTTCACAAACTGCACTAAGTTCTGCCGGATGGTACCTGACTAGCAAACACTTACTTTTGTTTATATTATGGACGGCGACAACGTATGCTTAATTATCGACGGGTCATACTATGCAACAAAATTCTAACGGGAATGAGATGCATTAGTCGCAATGTTTTTCTGCTCAAGGAAGCAGAAAAGGGCTGATGAGTTCTTGCGCTCGATGAAGTCACGTGCGACATTTGCAAGTCATATATTTCGCCCCTGGCAATATGAGAACGGAGACGACATCTCTCCCAAATTTATTCAGAGGGTGAAACAGGCTAGCACCTCCAAATCGAGGCTACGAAAGTTCTGTAACAGCTCGAACTTCGCTTGAGATTATATACGGGAAAGCGTTTTCGTGACCACAGAAAAGCCTGGCGCCGCGGTACCTCTCTAGGGCCCTGTGATGTTTGAGTCTGCGTGTTCAGTGCCAGGGGTGTGCACAAAGGTTTTGAGACCGAATAGAAATCGTATAGGATAGTGCAAGAAGCGATTTGATTTGAATAACAGCTTAGTAGTCTCTGACGCAAACTTAATATCGAATATTCTAACAGCAAAGCTGTATTAGCCAGCCGTAATTTGTGCGTGTGCCACGAAATTATCATCACCTGCATTGGCTCAAGCGTCGTCATCTTCTTCCGCAGTTTAAGCCAGCCGTAATTTGTGCGTGTGGCACGAAACGGCCGCGTCGTAGCCATAGCAACCAGGCGACGCAACACAGACGCGGCTCTGCCAAGCACCCGCCTGCTGGGCGCTACTTCGCATGCGCCATGACGTCATCCTGGCGCTTCTGTGCTCGCCGCCCGAGAGAAATAAATAAACACATAAATAAAACAAAATGAACATTTTTCGCAAAGCTGGATTCAAACCCGGGTACCCACGGTCCGAAGGTGAGCGTCATAATCACATGCGCTATACACCCACGCTTGCACAACGTGCATTTATGGGAACCATATGGTTGCGTTGTACTGACGATTGCAACACAACTTCCTAAGGGAGAAAGAGAAAATGAGAGTGAGAGAGAGAGAGAGACAGAGAAAGAAATGGAGAAAGAAAGAAAGCGAAAAAGAAAGACAGCGAGAGAAAGAAAGAAAGAAAGAAAGAAAGAAAGAAAGAGAGATAACCTAGCTACAACCAAGAGACGCAATCAATCGGCCAGCTTCGCCGTGCCTTGAGCTTTGCGTGGCCTAGTGCAAGGTTTAGCCTTTTCTAATCGCTTGCGAATAATGTACAGCCTTCTCATTATTAGCATAGCATTTTCACAACTTATTATTTGCAACAACAGAAAGTTTTTGTCAATACACTCTACATTATAAAGCATGCTTTATTAAAAGCACAAGAGGATAATCCGGAACAATTATGCAGTGTGTTCACAAACCCAGAAAGTTTCGAAGCATAAGTGCTTATGCATTGTTATATTATGCTTAGGAATGCAGCTTTGTTGACCACTTAATACCTATGTATACATTCGCGATCAAAGCAGAAAAGGATGCCGTTGGCAGTAATGACAGAACACAAATAAAATCACTTTTTCTCTGCGAATGTTCGCGGCAAAAGGCAGCAGTATTGAATCAAGTATGTGGCGACTGGATATATTCATGTTGATTCCGATGGGAGGACACAGGGGCTGAATCCTTTAAAATTTACCAAACACTACCCACTGCTGTATGTCGTGTCTAAAAAGAAACATTTTATAGTTGCGTGTGATCGTGCTGAGCTTGAAAAGTCTCGCTGTCTAAGTGACGGTGGCATGCTCGGGTACCTTATGTTAACTGTAGATACTATAGATGAGAGGAAAGTTATCGCATTCTTCCTTTAATAGTATGTTTGATTGTGTGCAGTCGACGACGTGAATTATTGGAAAACTAGTCGAAACATATTTGGATTTCGAATAGCGACGATTCCATTGCAGAACCGAATCTATTATGACAACATTCGATTTATTATTCAATAGGTCTTTTATTATTCGCACACCTTTAGCGTTAAATGGAATGTTAATCGGAAACTTCGTAAAATAGACCGACCTACCGTTTTTCATGTAGCTGCGACACTTGGATGACTATTTCTTTAAAGACAACGTTGCTTTTGGCGCTGATTCCTCACGAATGTTGATATATTTGTCGTAACGAAATGGGATGTTTGTGCTCGAGTGCAAAGAGCCAGGTAGATAGCATCGCCAAGTATAAATAACACTAATATCGTACTATATGGCCAACGGTTTATTCCGAAAACCTTGGCTTTTGTTATAAGCTAAAATATAGGTCGTGACTGGCTTCAAGTGCGGCTAACGCGGGCTATAATCTGAAGTTTTTGGATATCTTCTCTCAAAGTTTATGGCCAGGGCACTTTTGCTTGTTTACCACGCACGTGCGCGGATACTACACGTGTATATACGGTATCGCCTTAATGATTTCATGTAAGTTCTGTGAGGCTCCTTACAAAGAAGTGCGGAAAAACAGAGAGAAAGTAACTTGATGCAGCCTTACCTACTGGTTCACGAAATATGCGCATTGCGAAATCATGAGACTATGAAATCTGTGTAGCCCACAGCCCACGCTTACGACATTTTCATATTTAGTCTCACGTATTGCCATTAACTCGGTGTCACAAAGTCTGCAGCCACAATTTTTAAGAGTCAAGACTTTCAATGCTACGTCACTGACAAAACCTTGGTTCTTTTTCCACACAGCTGTGCGTACTTAATTCGCAAGAACAGAGTGCACATCGGTCACGATTTGGTATCACACGGTTGATGTGTCTTCGTTCAGTTGGCCTCGCTTGGGGTATGCTGAGAATCGGAGGAATTGTCGCCAGCTCACGCGCTAAAGCTCGTTTTGTCTTTAGAATGTCAACTTGAGAGTCGGATCAACCCAGGAAGGTAAAGCAAGGATGGCTATTAAACGAGAAACATTGCTCCAGAAATGCTCGCTGGAAAATAAATAAATATTTGAAGTATTGTGATTGGACAGAACATTATAGCTTTTCGCTTGGTTGAGCAATTCGTGGCATAATTTATTTTTACTGTGCTGAAGACACCATTATTACATCACTCATAAACTGCCACTGTTTGATCCCGTAACATATATAAACAAAATGAAAGCCTAATAAATGTACGTCTCTAGTTTTCTGAAATCCTGAATTCCACCTGTAGTATTGCTGATAAATGTGACTGTTGCTAATATTGGGGTCATTCACATGTTTATGTGGGCCTTCATGCTTTTATGCAAAACAAAAGAATGCTCTCAAATTTTGGTTGTGATTTTTGTTTTCTAAACGCTACTATCTAAATGTGGATTCTGATAGGTAGGTAGGAATAAATAGGATTTAATTGGAGAGGTTGGAAGTGGTACGCCTCCGGCTACTTCTAGTTCACTTCTAAGCCAACAAATATATTTGCGTTATAATAAATAAATTCAGAAGTATAATACAAAGAGCACTTCAGCGCACAGAAACACTGAAACATAAAGAAAAATAAAAAGAACAATTACAAAACATAACAACGTAGGCCGAGTCACTGCACAAAATTGTCCCTAAGATTTCTTGCACATGTGCCTACGTTTAAAAGTATTTCACTTCCCTGAAATCTATTATTTTCAAGCAAATAACTGACCATGTATGTTTCAAGTATTGTCCCATATTGGACAGTGCATGGTCATTCATGGCCCTAAGTGTAAAGCGCAGCTTTTGGCCCTGCTTAGCGTATAGAGGGCGTATAGAAGTCCTCGTCCTCCACACCACACGAACCTCACGGTACCAGAGTTCTTTCTCAAAGTATCCTTATAATCATTCCTACGCAGTAGTATCCACCGTGTTTCGATTCGCTTGGTGACTATGGGTGACAATCAGTCGCATTCAGTAAAATATTTAGTGTTGATGAAGTATACACACTTCCTGAAGGCACATGCTGCAGTTTGATGAGTACGCTTTTGCTCCAATTCCTCTGCAATGCTGTAAATGTGGGATTATTGGAAGTGGGCGTGCATGCTGGAAGACGCGGTCAGTGTCTGAACGCAATATTCTCTAGTTACCGCTCTCTGCTTTCTACCAGTATTCGCTAGAGACCCAGCTTTCAGCAGGACCGTCTTCGCGTAGATCGCCGCTCAGAGGAGACTGTTGGTGGTTGTAGCCGTGACAAATTCTTATTTATGGCTCATCGAAGTAGCTAACAGTGCTGCTTGAAGATACATGTCTGTAGTTGCGACAACATTACCGAAAATATGCTGCATGCAGCAATCTGCAGACAAGTGTATCATTACTTAATCACCATACCACGTATGAACACTAGAAGGTTTGCATGACCAGCCGCTGCTTGTGTAAAGTACAACTCAAGACCCACGCCAACGCTTGTCCCATGATAAAGCTACAGCGAGGTTGATGTGGTTCCTAATATTCGCTGACACATTCTCTGTTTATAGTCGTTCCGAGCTCGAGCACATGCTTTCTCCTCAATATGTGACCTTTCAGCGAAAGCGGTAGCGTGCTAAAACCTTTCTCGATTGGTCTGCTTTTCATATAATAATTTTACTCAATATTCTGTGAACCTATGTGAACATATCTTATTGTAGAGGACTTTACGAATGGTATGTTTTTTTATTGCGATAGAAATTATACAGAAACCATCAGCATTGGTGGCGCTGTCCGCATCGTCATCGTGCTGTGCTACTTTCAATGGTGTATGCAACACTCACGCACGGAGGGTTAGAGAGTCTCCACAAATGCGGAGTGCGTTTGACTGAAAAAAGAACGAAGCGAAATGACCGCTCCATCAACGTTCCGCTCAATTGGCGTGGTGGTGGAGCCATGCCCTGGTCCTGCCTTACGCTGCGGGCATGACGATTGTGCACACGCGTACTATAAGCACATCATGACGCTCCTGCCGAGGTACTGTGTGTATGCACTGGTCTGAGTGAAATGGACAGAAGAAGTCAAGCTAACGTAATCTGACATTTCTCTGGCTGCTGACTAACACCGACGGTGTTCCGCCGGTGTCAGCTAGTGCATCATCGAGATGCGATGACTGCAACGCCTCTGGCGGCAGTACTAATCACGCAAGCATTTTGAGACACCTGGTAGCTACCAGGCCGCTGTTCCTTCTGCTAAACAGTAGTTACCTTGAGTACCGCTTCACGCCAACATGTCACAATTACATATAGTTAGAATACCATCAGAGGAGTTCGACCGCAACGCTAGATTTCCCTATCGCTTTCAGTGCTTCTTTCTTAGAGTGAATTCGCAAAGCTACAATGTTAAATAATGATAAAAAATTCACCACAGATTTACGCCAATCTGATAACTGATGCACAAGAGGCAGTGTAGATGTATAAGCAAGTTACCACAAACTTCGGAGCTCGGGGCGATCACTTATAAGTTTTGTAGAATTTTTACAAATCGCCGGTTGCATATAGCCTAAGTCTAGTCCTTGAGCTGGATTGTTCAGAGATGCGGAATTAACTTGACCAAAAAATCAAAACACATAATCAACTAGTTAACTAAAAATGACTAATAAACTTCCTAAATAGTTACTCTACGCCACGTATTGCCATTATTTAATTGTGTCCGGTTAGTTTTTCAGGTGTATACACTCAGAAGGGAAGCGCAGTCGAGGACGGCAGAAAACTAGGTGGGGTTATGAAGTTAGGAAATTTGGAGGCGCAAGTTGGAATCAGCTAGTGCAAGACAGGGGTAATGGGAGATTGCAGGGAGAGGACTTCGTCCTGCAGTGGACATAAATATAGGCTGATGAGGGTGATGGTGATGATCCACTCGGAATGATTTTCCAGAATGACACCAGTTTGGAGTTCAAGCACAAAAGTAACTGGAGCACCTATGTTCTTTGCCACAAACTTTGGGAAGTAATATATCAAAATGGGTGTCACATCTTGGAAATTCATTTGAAGTGGATGTGTCTTGCAAACTAACCGGCTACAATTCATAAATTGCAATGTGCCTTAAAGTGAATAATTAAAAAGTTAATTAGTCAATTTTGGTAATTAGTTTAGTATGTGTAGATTTCTCGTACAATAATGTCATCGTCTTCAAATAAACCAGCTCAATGAATGACAAGAATTATGCTATCTGCCACAGGCGATTTTTAAACATTGCGTAAAACTCGTTCGAACGCCGCTGCAACTGCTGCTGTGTTCCAGCTCAGTCGTGGCTTGCTGTTCTTAACCTCCTCAGTTATCCGAACGCCAATTGTGAAAGGTGTTAAATGTGCCTGCCAATGTAAATAAGCCTAATTTCTTTTTTTAAATGGACTTCGTGCAAACTTCCTATTTTATTTTGCTTCAGAAGTGGAACAAGATATTCGATATTCGATTAAATATTGGGGAGTCATTTTTATCAAATATTCTTGTTCGATTCGATTCGGAAATTTACGAAGTGAAACTGCTCTACAGAGAACAATAACAGAATATATTCAGTGTTCACTGTGTAACATTTAGATAAAGTTCAGTCGCTGACGTGAAAATGTAGATGTGATTAATGTAGCGTGCCCTTTGTGTTGAAACATCACAAGTAGTATGCTGGAAGCTCCGAAACCGTACTGCTAAAGTTAGCAAGCTCGGGATTAATACCTACAATATATAGAACGCGAAGTAGAATTGATAATGGCAGGGGAGAATAAATTTGAAACCACTCCATTTTCGGTGAACCATAGCAGAAGAAATGCCCTACGGCCTTCGACGCCATTGAGAAGTAGATAGATCGTTAACGGGATCCGTAGTGAAAATCTTCGCTCCTTGCCATCAGACATGCAAAATACTGAACAAGACAAAAGAAACATGGTCATACCACCTCGTTAAACGAGAAAAACCAAGCACGTGCTGAAATGGCAGGGCAGCCGAAAATCCATTAGGCAGTGATCGATTTGCTTTCGCGGGGACCTGAGAATAGAGAGCCTCTGCGAATTATTTACGAGGATTCGGTTCACTGAAGTAATGAGAGGTCGAATTTCGTCAGGAAACCATTGAATAAATAAAGTTCTTCAATTGCATGGTTGCAGAATAACGGCATCACTGCAAAAAGGAAAACTGTGCTGAGTACGGTGAACGCCACCTAGTTGGTAGTGCTTCTTGATGCCAGCGTCCCTTAGAATGCTGGCATCGAGGCGTCGTAGTGCTGAGACCACCGAAGCGTTCACTGTCGGTGCGCGTTAGTGTCATAATGCAGTACTTCTCTTTTCTGCTCGTAGGCGGCGGCACCGCCCCGAGCAAGAGCGCGGGTACACGGAGGAGTGTTAGATATATAAGGAGCGTCTGTGTAGCACTCTGCAAATGCGTTTGTGGCGCAATGGGTTAAACGCTCGGCGATCTATTGTCGCGGACCGAGAGGTCGTGGGTTCGATTTCCAAATTTTGCATGTTTGTGGAACTTTTTCTTCTGGTTTCTTTCTTTGTATTATGTTCTATGACGTATTTCCGTGACGGAAATACGTCAGTGAAGTCTTGGTGGACCCCGGCATAAAACACTTTCGTGTTAAAAAGGAAAGAAAAGTTGAGATTTTTCCATAAACGTGTCTGACAACCGTATCTAAACCTCATCCACACAGTCGCACCTTATGTCATTTAAAAGGCTCATGTACGTGTTGGTGATTACCATAGATATGCAAGATATAGCTACTGCGTTCACACCAAAGTTGGAAGTAAACGGGTGGCCATGGTGTGTGTTACAAGTCCGCAACATCGCTCAAAGAGCAAGAATAATAATTAAAAAAATGAAATTTTATGTTTAGAAACCGAAAAAAAAACTTACGGTAATTGTGCTCCATCAAGCTCGCAGTGGTTCAAAATACTTCGTCAATAGTGGCTACCTGAGCGACATCAGAATCATACCAGTAATGAATAACATTCCTCATTCCTGGAAATGAGGTACATATATAAACACCATCTCTAGAAATATGGGCATTGCATAAAACTATATCAGCCAAGGTGGAAACGTTTTCTTCAACGTCATATGTGCATGCTTAAAGCTTCAGCAAAGAAATTCGTACTGCTACTATAATAAAACTTGCACACACTAAAAAATACCCCAAGCTTGTCTTTTACACATAAAAAAGAAATCTCTGCTGGCGTTAGCTTTTGGCCGCAAGGAGAATTATCTCGAGATTACCGACTCCTGAGTGGTACAAAATGTTGAAGCAGCCACAGGAATTTACTACTCAGCTGTGCGATAAAGTACTACTTATAGGTGACGCATTCTACGTATATCCTAGTATTGCGTGCTAGTTCGACACCTTGATAGGGTAGCTTTCATCTCAGTAATAAGACGGAAATCAGAATCAAGATTTGGGTAGATTCAGTAGTTCACGTGTCTTGATAAGTCGTGTGTGAATTAGGCAGGAAGAGTTTACCTGTTAATTTAGGGCGCATAAATTTTGACTACATGAACTACTGCAACCTGCCAGTTTATTTGTTCGGTATAATTTAGAGGAGCAATACGTAAGTGAAATCCTTCGAATATGTGAAGACCAAGTAAAGAACAAGTTAATCATAAAAATCTTCTTCCCTTCCTACATCATTGCAAGTTTGTCCCCTCAAATAAACCTGAAGTCGGGGGTTTACACGAACAGCCTCTTAAAATCACCTCGTATCATACGGTACAAGATTATCACTGCAGGATCATTATTGTATCGGTATTACCGTAGGTCCGTAAGAGGAAGCTTCAGCTCGGGGGCTCCTATCTAAATACATGTGAACAGAGAAATCATTTTTCTCGGCAACCACCACACCAAATTTAAGGAGGCCTTTTTGCATTTGAAAGGAATACCTAAATTCTCATTAATGGTGAGACCGGAATTTTGATTTAGGTCGTCTGGTTTCTAGTAAAAGATTCGAAAATTTCAAAATTAAAAAATATCTACACAAGACTGGCACGTTTACAACTCTAACTTGGGAATAAAAAAATTATATCATATTTCTGTGCACTGCACCTAATAAGGTATTTAAAGAGGACGAAATTAATAATATGCAACAATATGAAATATACCATTATTACGTGAGCAGGACTGTAACGTTCGCTGCTTATGTGCTAAGTTTAAGCACAAAATTCAAATGTGGAGAGTCGCGAATGCGATTTGAAAGGCCAACATCCTCGATGCGCCCGGTCGAGCGAGTTGACCGGGACCCAAGGGAGCTGCCGCCAAACTCGTTTGTCGAGTAGAGGGTCGTTTTGAACGAGGGAGAGGGGACGCGGAGGTGAGTGCGCGAACAGTGTCGGGTGAGTGCTCATTCTTAGTTGGGCAGTTGTAGACTGAGGGTCGCGGCAGACGCCAGGTAAAGTGTCACCGAAGCAAGCTATCCCCCAGTTAAGGAGGATGAGTAGAGAAAGAGAGAAGGCAGGGCTATGTTAACCAGAAATGCGTCTGGTTGGCTACCCTACTCTGGGGGACAAGAAAGAGGGAATAGAAAGATGAGATAGTGAGAGGAAGGGGGGGGGACACGGTGAGCTCGCGCGCGCACGCGGAGGGCCTGAGCAAGTCAAAGGCGTTCACTTAGGCCAGTCGCCCTCAAGCAAGACAACAGTGCCTTCACAGCTTTGAGGGCCGACGAGCGATGGGGACGATCTTCAAGGAGCACCTGCACGGACAACGGCCGATCGTCCAGTGGTCGCAATGCGTTCTATAAAGTTTAACGACTGCAATTTCTCCACATTGGCCTTTCTGTATACATTAGGTGAATATTATAAAGAAATATTAATTGTACAAGAAGAAGTTCATCGTTACCTTTGGCAGCAACGAATATCCACCAGTTGCCGAGAGCAGCAACTGGTGGAAGGATCTTGTGTATTTTTTTGGTTCTTTTGCAAAACATGCGCAAACATTGGAACAAATCCCCGTAAGCTATAAATTTATATATCAGCTTTGTCCGCTTGAGAAGTTCTAACAGGTGCAGTTAACAGAGCAGCAATATCTGTTTTTGAGCAGATTTGCATTTGTAAATTGTGTGCTTCAATTTTTTTAACATGGCTAGTTTGCGGCAATTTCTGTAAAGATAAATTCAGGCTCTAAATAAAAAAAATCCGCTTCAACAGTCATTAGAATGTAGATATCTCTTTAAATTGCAACAAAGTTCAGGCAAATAAGTCCACGGTTTGTTTCAGAAAAGCGTTTCTTTGTTGTACATGTTTTTAAATGGGCGGCATTAGAGTAGGCTCCAAACTAAAGCTTCCTCTTAAAGCCTTTAAGTATAGAATTAAGTGAAACGGTGAGCGAACGGTGTGATTTATGAGGTACCGGTCGGGGAAACATCTCGGCAATTGTTTGCGCCTTGTATTTATTTCTCCTCACTACTTCACTGAGTGTTCCACGCTCCAGCATATACTTGTTGCCTACAGCGTCTATGAACTCTTTCTTACTGGGGAGCGTCTCACCAGACACGACCTCATTACTGAGTGTTATTCGGGAAAAAAAATGGGTTTTCACACTTCGTGTCAGCAAAACGGTAAAACCGTGTTTGCACCAACATGTTTACTAGATACAGTCAGTTATCAGAGCGCACGTAAAATCAAACAAACAAGCAAGCTCCGATGAAAGTAGTGAGCACTTCGACGGAGTCAACGGAACGATGTACGTAGTTAGATCACGCTTTCTGCCCAGGAAACACCGCATTGCGGTGGTGCCCGCAGGATAAAGAAATGTCGGGAGTCTCCTGATGTTTCCTAGTGGCGTACAGTCTGCCATCGATTGCTCGAGGGACGTTGAGAGGGGAAGAAAAAAAAGCTGATAGACTTCGCAATGAAGTGTGCCACTGATCGCTGCTTCCGATGTCGTTTTATTTTCACATGACATCATGCTGGCGTGAAAGCTTGTGCTACAGCAGGGCTTAGCGAACGGCAACACAAGTAAGCGTGTCCTAGATCTCCGAGGGCGGGAACCAAAACAGTTATCTTACTTCCTTTTCCATGTAGGTAGGATCGACGGACGTGAGGTCACCAGACTCAGTGGAAGGGGGACGGAGCGAAGGAAAAACAAAAATCAATTGTGTGACCTCGAAGCGAGAGCAAGTCTATGCCACCATGTTTGTCATTACGCTTGCCATCCTACATGTGTTGATGTGATGTATAGCAGATATTTCTTTGGTCATATTACACGTGTCCAAGTTTTTTTCATACATGTTTAACATATTGCTCAGAATTCTCAGATATCATTGATACTGATTGAACTAGCAGCTGGTAATAGTTTTTGATGACGGATACTTTTGACTCTTTAGGGAATTCCGTGGAATGAATACGCCTTGTATTTTGTTTGAGAAGGTATTAACACAAATGGAAGTTCTAAGCTTTTCTGTTTTCCTTTTCTGAGAACCATATTCTTGCGCTACATAAATAATTTAGGCGTCGTAGTGAGAACTACCATAAAATGTTTCCGGACGTGAGATTTCGCAAATGTTCGAAAAGCATTGCTGACCAGCGAATGTGATACTTACACTATCGATGAAATCGCGTAGCATGTGACCTTCCTTGAGATAGGTTCTCTGCAGCAGTAGAAGTATCCTTGTTGTTCGATAGGAGAAGCATTGTTAGCGATAGTGAAGTACCAGACACCTACACGAAGGATCGTAGCTTTATCTGCCGGAACAATTGCAGTAAAGATTCAGTTAATAATTAAATTAACAAGCTTGGCGTCACGTGCGCCCAGGCACGCATTAACAGGCCTCAGGCGACGACCGAGAACACCTGCTTTCACAACGTTGGTGTGACGAAGAGCGCCAGAGCATGTGCAGCCTCTCCCTTCAATGCGTGTCCGAAACTTGAGATTACGCGACATTCAAAATTACGCGCGCAGAAAGACAGTGCCCACGAAGCCACCAGCCACCTCAGCTTGCCAGCTTTTGCGCCAAGCACAGATTGACTTCAGGATAGGACGCGCGGGCTGCGCATACGTTCAGCTGCGCCATTCGCCGCCATGGTTGGGCTGGAGGAGCAGACACGCGCTCTCCTCCTCTATCATGCACGTGATCACGGGGCCTCCGACACTGGGCGCACGGGAAGGCGGCGCGCATCAAGCCACAATCCTTCTCGGTACCCCATCGCATGCTTTATCCCGCATCCACAGCATATTGCGCGCGGGATGCTATCTCATCCCACGTGGACTTTATACGAAACATTATAAGAGCGACGGCTAAAAATTTTCTGTAGTATCCGCATATTTGTCATCGCAATAAACCGAGCCTAATGCGCATAATGTTGAACAAAATCTTTGTTTTCAGAGCTTGGCAGTTACTGCACTAATGGAGGATTATTTAGAAAGACGTTCCTTGTTCGATTAGAGCACTATAAGGGAAACTGGAATTGTGTTTGCATACACTGTGTGGGTGGTGCCGCCTTAAAGTTTCTTTACTCACGGTTTCAGCGCCCCTTTCTTTGAAGACTTCATGCAAAATCACATTTTTGAAGCAGTTGTTCCTGCTTGGTTGTTGTGGCGTGTGCTTGCGTTCACTATCTCTCCAATTGTTTGGTATACATGATTAAAGTTACAAAGAGAACAAGTCTGCGCGAGATGCAGGAATAATGCAAGCGTCTGAGACACCCAAGCGCCAGGTCCAACAGTGACGGCAACAGTGACGCCACAGGAAGAACAATTTAGGCCAAGTATAGGACTTGAATGGCTAGTCCGGAAGAAACTTCGGGGGGTGCAGAAGAAACTTCGGCACCCCATAATCTCTACACACATATGCGACCTCAGTTATTGAGCCATTCTATTGGCAACAATATAATAACATGATGTGCAGTAATATATACAGTGTTTGTTTCAACATGCCCATTTTATTTGCAGAACACGAGCCACTAGCCCTCCCTAACATCAACCAACTGCGCTTACGTGCTGCTTTGCCTTGTATTTGAGATGCACCAACAAATAATGAACGTTAGAGCGAAGTATATGTCTCGTGTTACTTACAGTGTCATCTCCTTCCTGTCGGAGGGCTAGCGAAAATTGCCACTTGAGTGTTCAGCAGCAGCAAAGAACAATATATGGAGTCTCTAGCCACCCACGAGTTTCCCTTGCCACGATGGCAGAGGCCTCGTCCACCAAATGAGGGGTTGTGATTCATTATTAAATTAGTTACAGTTAGCGGTAACAGCACTTCTGTGGCATTATGCATTTTCAGAATGCGGAAGAGCCCGTTAAGGATGTCAGGTGTTTCCAAAATTTCTTCAGGTGCAAGTGCAGAAGTTCCTCGGATAAATGGGAGTTATTTTGCAAGGTTTTGGGGAGCTTTTAAACCCATGGATGATTCGGAGGCATGTAACATCAGTTCACAAAAGTTTAGTTAAAGAAATGAAAAAAAAAACTTTTTGAACTATGAGTTAGCTGGCTATACCTAGCAAAAACCTCGAATTAAATTGATTGTAATTATATGAGAAAGGCGCTGACGGGAGTGTTCTAAATCTGAACAGAAATTTTATGCCATTGAAGCTAAACAGACGTGAGTACAAGCTTTGGAGAGAGAGGAATGTAGAGGCAGAATATCTCCGATTCTTTGTGACTACAGGGCTTTATGTAAGTTGTATTAACGTAAAAATT
Organism: Dermacentor silvarum; assembly: GCF_013339745.2. Classification (NCBI taxonomy): domain Eukaryota; kingdom Metazoa; phylum Arthropoda; class Arachnida; order Ixodida; family Ixodidae; genus Dermacentor; species Dermacentor silvarum. The sequence continues at coordinate 136,347,357 of NC_051159.1, read as the reverse complement.
GGTGCCTTCCTGCACAAATGCGTATCGACCTTTAAAAAAGTCACAGGCCTGCGTGGCACACGCAGCACAGTCACAGCATGAGCTGGTTGAGCGGCGAAAGAGTAGCTCCGATTTCGGCAGCACGCACAACAGGGTCTTCGCGGCAAAGTGTATTCGCCTCGATTTTGACGAGAACGATCTGAACTGTCCGCCCGGCGTCGGCGGTCGACGGCGAGCTGCGGCTAGCAATGCTCTCTGCACAGCAGTCTGCTGAGCCCGATGATGCCTGGTTGTAGCCGTGCTCGTAGCTCTACGATTCGCTTCTTCAGCAGCGGTTCGTACCTTGCGAGGAGACACCATAACGTGTACCGAAGAGGTACCAAGAATACGTGGCGCACATCTAACATCGGGATAGCGTTGATTGCGCGCCTCGTCTGAATCGCATCTCGTCGCACGCGGCAGTTGGAGGCACGTTAACTAGATCGCGCCACCATACTGGCGGAGGCTCGGGTCGTCTGCGCCTGCGCTCGTGCCTATAGGGCGCGTATCAAGGAATTTTTCTTCTGCCTGATAGCAAGCACTTGCGTGGCTCAGTGGTAAAGTATCCGAATCCCACGCAGCGGGCCTGGGTTAGATCCCGGCGCAGAGCGGGTACTTTTTTTCGCATTTCCGGCGATAGCGGTTACGGGGGCGGTGGCGGCATCATCGCGACCAGAAACGGCTATTGGAATGATCCAATAACAGCTTACGCTGTAAAATGAGTGGTTGTTAGGCTCTTCGAGATCAAAGTTGGAGGAAAGTTTTGTATTTAAATGCTCAAGCATGTTACACAATTGCACTGAAAAAGACGGTGCTCTCTTCAGCACTTTATAATTTACATCGTTGGCCGTGGCTTTTCGTTGTTTTCTTTTCTTGGAATTCTATTTTGTATTGCATGCAAGTGTGTTTTTGCCGCAGTGCTAGCTTACCGAAATATTAGCGGTACTTACGGCACACCACCACACCAAAAGACAGAACAACCATACCTTTAGCATTGTTTGCGTACTAATTACCTGGCGTAATCTCTTTCACGCGCTGTTGTATGTGTTGCGTCTAGGGAATGGCGGATCTTATTATAATATGATTATTCATATTCATATTATAATATGATTGATAGAGACAGGCCCTTCTGGTTTCGTAGACGTGGCTAGCGGAATACTGCCAGGAACACTGCCTTGTTCACCTTTACCCACTCCTCCTAAGTATGACGACAATAGCAAGTGGATTGGAAAAATAATTTATTCTTATCACTGTCTTAGCCTTTTAGAGCGTAAGTTAAACTAGTCGTAGGGCGTGGCTTGGCAAATCGGTGAATACCATACGTTGCAAACATTAGTTTAATTGACATAAGGCATATAAGTGTTTATAACTGTGTATGTCATAATTATCACCCAGCACCTGGAGTAGAAAGTAGGGCGATCAGCCAGGCTAACATCTCCAGCATATCATTAAAGCTTGAATCTCTCTCACTCTCAATGATATAACTGCGCTCGCAAGCTCAGTAACATACGTGACGTAGTTCAGAATGTGATAACAACTGCAAACACTAGCGTCACTGTATGTCCGTAGATGAACACCTTGATGTATATAATATGTAACCGTATGCATATCAACCAACCTGTATTTTCGCAGCTCGGTTGTTGAGAAGCTTAGAAGAGCGTACCCAGCATTAGGTACAGCAACGAGCATAGCCCCTGGAAAGTTCGGCGTATGCCAAAGAAAGCAAACATTGATTTGTTTCGATGATTTATTTGATGACCATCTAACCGTGCATGTAATTGTTAACGCAATGCAAGATGTATGTGACGTTTGCGCTATGCTGTAGTATATCATTGCCTTTTGCATTGCTTTCTGTGTTGATTGTAATGTAACGGCGTTTCAATGTTTAATAATATTAGAGTCCTTCAATGTATTGAGTGACCCTGACGAATATTTTACAGAGGAAAGTAGGGGCGAGTACCACGAGAGTGGAGAAATATTGTTATATTCTCCAGTAACGCTTGCGTGAAAAAGAATAAAAAGCTAAATACTTATTTTAACCGGGAATATCTGCCGTTCACGAGTCTTGTCGAATTCATTTATATTATTAGATATCAGGCTTTTTCCCCCTCACAATTTTGCCGTGTCGCACCTTTTTGCCAAAAATGTTTACAGCATGAAGGGCAGTGAGGAGCAATTTTTTAGGGCAATCTAATGTGTCTTCAGGTCTGTGTCACTCGGATATGTGTTTTAATCATGCTAAAGAGTGCAACCTTTGCATGCCTTTTTTATTGATAGTGTGACCTGTTGTGAGCATAGAATAAATAATGTAATCAACCTGTAATTAATGCCTTTAAACCTTGCAGGTTGTTTATTTTTCATCAGCCGATTTTCCCCGCCTCCTTCTGCTACAATAAAAAACTTCGATTTCAGCAAAGACTGACAAAGTGGTGAAGTTTCAAACTAGCGCGAAAGAGACTCCCGACCTAATAATCATTGTCAAATGTAGTAAATGTGGTAATAGTTGGCTTTCGTGCTTTCAAGATATTAGGCAGAAGATGAGCTCATCAGACTAAAAAGCTCTCATTTGCAGAACGACGGTCATAATTCACAGAGATATAATTCGATCGAAGCTGCGTATCCCAGAAAGAGTGGTTTCGACACTGCGTATACAGATTTCTTTCTGGGCAACCGAAAGGAATATTTAGATTTTTGGGCACTTTACTGCTCCTTATGCTTTTGGTTTGAATACAGCTGTAAAAAACATTTGCATATCGCTCTACCATTACTTTTGTCGGGATAGGTGGTGGTGATTTAAACGCCTTTATTTATCATTCCAATGTCTAGGTCACAAGTGTATGTATAATCTCAGGTGGACTGCACCACAGGATGAAGGAAATGGCGAGGAAGGCGGGCGTCATGATGATCAGTTAGTGCGAATATTTATGAAAGGTAAATACTTAAGGCGGGGCCTCCTATATAGCCTCGAGGCGCCCGAAAAGTTCCTGCCTCCCTAGGCGGGGAAACCACATTGCTCTTCCAGATACAAGCCGGGCCCATCTTTTGGTTCGGTGGTGAAAAGACTTTTCACTGGTGGGCGAAGAGGTAGTCTCCACGTTAAGCATATTAGGGACACGAGAGGGATATATTGCGAGCAAAGATAATAACAGAGTGGAAGCTATAAATATAAGTGCGATACAGGAGTCCGAACCACGTACATGAGCAGGGTTGCTAATCATTTTGAATTTCGCAAGACAGTCTAGATTTTATAACAAATATCTCGAGTCCCGACTAGTCACAGTCGGGAGGACCATGTGTGTCGTTTTTTTGCTTTTTTTCTGCTGAATAACAGAATAACAACCAATAAACCAGTTTTTTTTTTGCAATCATGCCTGAGAGCTTGGTTGCGGATTCTTCTCTTTTGTCTTCTCTTGCATTGTGATAAACATAAAGGCGGTTCCGTTTTTGTCATGATCTTATTTCTATTGCCAGCTCAGACCATTCGCAGTACTTTTGTCTCTATTGGTAGCCGGTTTAGTCTGGCTAGTATACTGCGCCCTTCTTGTTGTCAATGGCGACATGGTCGAACTAAAAATAAAAATTAGCGTAGCTTGCACTGGAGGCGCAATGTTAAGAGACAGTTGAGCTTATGGGCACCTAGCTGGTCCTGGCTTTTGGGCTAGGCTAAGCGCTGCCAACTCATCCCCAGCATTTCCCAGAATGTATTGATTATTGATCGATTATCGATTACCTATTGATTGGCTATCTATTGGCTACCGATGACTGACTAGGCTTAAGTAGCCTCAACGATGGCTAGCTCGACTTAGCCAGGCTCAGTTTCGCTTAGAGCACTGCACGGGCTCGGGCTTACCCGAAAGCCCGAGCCCGGCCCGGCCCGTGGGCCGGGCCGGGCCGGGTAGAACAGTTTTTTCATGGGCTCGGGCCGGGCTCGGGCACGGCGTGTGCTTTTTGACCCGGGCCCGGGCCGGGCTCGGGCTTTCTGGTGGTGTGCATGTAACGTGCAGAGAGTTATTCTCGGGCATCTCAACTCTGAAAAACATTATTTTTCGGTATCGGGCCGGGGTCGGGCCGGTTTCGAGTCGGGCTCGGGCCGGGCTCGGGCCTAAGGGCCGGGCCGGGCGGGTAACGTAGATTATTTCCGGGCCCGGGCCGGGCCCGGGTCTCACCATAAAAGTTTTGATAGGGCTCGGGCAGGCCGCCCAACGTAAAAACGGGCCCGGGCCGGGCCCGGGCTGAAAAAATCGGCCCGTGCAGTGCTCTAGTTTCGCTAGTTCATATGGGTACGTGCCATTGCACTTGGACCCTTTCTGCACTACCACCAGGATCGGCCAACGTTTTCTGTTCGTGGTTGACACATTACGCCAGGCTTAATTAAACAGCTCTGCTGTTAAAAAATTGAACCGTTGTTACACTTACAGACCGGCTGCTCCTGGACATGCTTAAAAGAATCGATTCAGAAGGTAGTGAGTTCGCTCCGAACTATCACTTCAATTGTGATCGCAACTGCGAAAGATAGAACTCTTGTCTTATTTGCAGCCTGTTGCTAATATTGCCTACGTGTGCATGTCCATAAAACCGGCTATGCACTCGTATCTCGGTTTACTCTCACGAATGCCATGGCAGGACCGAAATATTAGCCCAGCCAAGCAATCATGCTTCACCCGAGAGCAACAAACACAGCTTAGCTCAATCAATAAGTTGATATATTTTCATTAGCTTACCAACCTGATTTTTGCTATATTATTCGTGATATGTTGGTTCGGTACGCAGTAACTCTCAAGAAACTTACAAGGAGAGAAGCAATGTAACATAAAAAATATGTGAATTAAAATAAACAAAGGAAAACAGAGCTGTAAAACTATGATAATTACGCTTAATATGGACCCTACCATCACCAAGAAGCTTAAACCGACTAGGTAGCTTTGGTGCATAACATGAGTGTCTAACAGAAAGAGCACGCTTTACAGGAAATTTTCTGTGCACATTTACGTAGTGTAACATTTATTGAAAGGGTAGGTGAAAGAATCGTAGTGATTTCGCCTACATTACTAGCTCTCGCACAGCATAGAGCCCCCCGTCGTTATATATTATTGAAATGCGAGATCGATGCAGTTGCCCTGGAGTCAGAGCACTGGCAGGTACTAAAGATGTACTCGCATTGGATTGCAATGCAGCTAAGGCGCACACACACACACACACACACACACACACACACACACACACACACACACACACACACACACACACACACACACACACACACACACACACACACACACACACACACACACACACACACACACACACACACACACACACACACACACACCACACACACACACACACACACACACACACACACACACACACACACACACACACACACACACACACACACACACACACACACACACACACACACACACACACACACACCACACACACACACACACACACACACACACACACACACACACACACACACACACACACACACACACACACACACACACACACACACACACACACACACACACACACACACACACACACACACACACACACACACACACACACACACACACACACACACACACACACACACACACACACACACACACACACACACACACACACACACACACACACACACACACACACACACACACACACACACACACACACACACACACACATGTTTTGGAGATTCGTGTCCCCTGCTTGTCCCTGTTATCACTGGATCATTTTCGCAAATGGCGGATTTTGTTACCGCTTTCGTTAGTGTTTTTTGTTAGCTTTGTTAGCGGTTTCCACAGCTCTTATCCTTTTCATGCACGCTTTATATGCTATTGTTCACGTTCGCGGAAAGAGAAAGTACTGTTTTTATGTATATTTTATGTTTCCTTATGATTCGGATTTAGTAATCTTTGTTTTACTAAAAGTTCTGTTTTCGGTTCGTCCTTTTTTCACTATAAGCTGCGTTGTAAGGATAAAATGATCGCTACCCATGTTCTCTAGGCTGTTCTCCCACACAACATTCATGGGTCCTCTGAACCATGTTAAGTCCGGGTTCGTGTCTTTCTCGACGCTGTTGCCTGTTCTAGTAGCAATCGTGGTATCATTTAACAAAATTTAACGATATTTAAAGATCTTAACGAAATTTAACGATATGCGGGCTCAACTATTACAGAGAGACCCAGGGGATGACTTAGATACTTGGGTAGAAGATATCAAATCTGTGTACAAAAAGACCACTAAGGAAATAGGAAGAGATGAAGATCACCCCTATGTTGACTCCCATCTCTTAAATCTCTGGGACAAGCGCCACAGGTTAATCAACAAATACAAAAAGAATAAATTAAACAAAGCATTACGCAAGACAATTCAAAGAATCACAATAGAACACAAGATTATGCCCAGGAATTAGCCAACGAGAACTGGCTTCAAACATGTGATCAGCTCAACGGACAGCGGCATACCCCGAAGGTTTGGCAAATATTGAGGGCCCTTCTAGGCCAGGCGAAACCAAGGCACGCGATAACTAAACTGCAAATGTTGGAAAATAAATATGCAGAGGAGCTCGCTGTAGAATTTTTGCATACCTTTTTTCCAATCAAAAGCGATGATCATCCCTCACCAGATTACGACGAGTCTGGTAACGACAATGCCCAAGGCATCAACTCGCCTTTTTCCCTTCGTGAATTACATGCCGCCATGCAGAGCTTAAAACGGAACACTACCCCTGAAGCAGATGGAATCACGTACGCAATGTTGAGAAACTTTCCAGATAATTATCAAGAGGCTCTGCTGGAACATATAAACAAAACATGGGAACAAGGTGTAATTCCAAAACAATGGTAAGAGGCAGTAGTAATACCAATTCCTAAGACAGGAAAACCATCAGACAAAGTATCCAATTTTAGGCCCATATCATTAACCTCCTGTAAAGGAAAATAATGGAGAAGATGGTTTTAGAACGTCTTGAGTGGCACCTGGAAGGCCTTCAACTTTTACCCAAGACAATTATAGGCTTCAGAAAACATGTTAGCACTCAGGACGCTATGCTGAGGATCAAAAACCAGGTGTTCGATATACCAAGTACAGCTCAGCTAAAAACAATCGTAGGGGTCGATATGCAACGAGCTTTTGATAGTGTCACCCACCGCGCAATTCTAGAAAACCTCAAGGCGACTAAACCTGGGCCTAGAGTATACAGCTATGTTAAGGACTTCCTAAGTGAAAGGACGGTTAAAGTGAAACTTGATGAATATGTGTCACCTAGCCATCCAATCACGCGCGGAACACCCCAAGGTTCTATTCTCTGGCCGACTTTATTTAACATTGCGATGATGAAGCTACCTGCATTACTAGAACAAATACCAAACCTAGAACATAATCTGTACGACGATGATATAACTATTTGGTGCTGTCGAGGATCACCAGGATGGCAAGAACACATTATTAAATGTGCACTAGATACTATACGTGACTACGCACGAAACACTAGGGCTACAATGTTCCCCTCAGAAATCAGAATATATTGTGATTAGTGAAGACGTTAGCAAGCGAGCCGAAGTATTTAAAAATTTAATCAAACTTCGAATGAAAGACGCAGTCTTACCCCGCAAGAATACCATAAGAATCCTCGTTTTTTTTCTACAGGACAATCGTAAAGCATCAACATGGGTGCAGAAGCTGACCGTTCAACTGGAACAGATCCTTGCAATGATACGTAGAATAACTAGACAAAGGAGAGGAATGAAAGAACATGAACTTCGTAAGGTTATAGAAGCGTTGATCTTTTGTAGGATAATTTACTATCTACCATACGCTAAGATAACCAGCACTCAGCGCAAAAAGATAGACATTATAATTAGAAAGTGTGCTAGACTTGCCCTGGGAGTTCCTAAGTTTGCACCTAACCATAAAATTGAAGCAACCGGCCTCTTTAACTCACTAGAAGACAGAATAGACATGCACAATCAAGCACAAATACAGAGACTTAAATCATCTAATCAGGGTCGACGAATACTGAATAGATTGGGATGCGAAACCGCTAACTTACCCCCCATTCCCCCGAAACTACCACCATGGGATGATCTGCCAAGGATAACCGTAGATCCCATTCCAAAAAATATGCACCCGGAAAAGAATCGAAATAGGTGCTCAAAAAGAACAAGTGTAATGCAGAGGACAGAGGATAAAAGCACGTACTACACAGATGCCAGTCATAATGCCGAAATCAGCAAAGCAGCGGTCGTGGGCCATGACTCGACGCTTGTGAAAAATTACTTGGGAGTCCCAACACGTCACGACGCGGAATTGCTGGCAGTAATGCTCGCCATAACGAAAATGACACACACATCTGACACGATCACAATCCGAAAAGACAGTCAAAGTGCTTGCAGAGACATTCAAAATGATGACCTTCCTTACCACATACGCACAAAGCTGCACATGTACATGCATGCTCACCCCCTTTTACGCATACGCATACAATGGGTTCCAGGCCATCAAGGATTGCGAGGAAATGTAAGAGAACACCAGCTCACCCGCGCAGAAAATCCGGGACCTCATATCCTTTGGCCTGTTGAAGATGCTTACAACCCCAGAGAAGAGCAGAACATGCAGCGGAAAGAAAGGATACATATTTTGAAGTCTCGCAGGGAAGCATCAACAATTCTGAATACACCATCCTACACGCATTCGAGAGAGGTACGCCTCAATCATACGAAAAGCACAAACACACACATTACTCACACTACACTATACACATTATATTAACAGGGACCCAGGCTCCCTCACTTGTAAACAGTGCGGGGCCTATCCATCAAATAAACACATCTTGTGGGAGTGCCCTGCAAACGCCATCTTCAAAAAGACAATACTTTCCAAATTACCACACAACCAGCGTCCTGGCAGCTGAGAGGAGTGGACCACTCCCCCACGAAGGCTTGAAAAACTATGGTGGCCGCTTCTGGTGCAGCACGTCAAGAACGTTCTGGGCCAGGAGGCATGAGCCTACCAGGAGGCCCGGACTTGGGCTTTAGTTCCTTCGGGGCTAATAAATGTTATTTCTCTCTCTCTCTCTCTTATGATTCGCAATTATTACCATGCAATAACGTTTTAATTCCTGATTGCTCTCTGTTGCGAATGCAGTATATGAATGTGCATACTTGAAATATTGCTTAAAAGATGAGAGTAGTTGTGAATGCTGGCAGATTGTGCCGTTGGGAGGCACATGTTTAATTCCCGTAAAGTTTAACATCACATATATTGTCAGCATAAAAGAAGAATTGCGCTTGTGCGAACATTTTGGCACACGAAATACTTTGATTTTAACTGGAAAAACTTACGGGTGTCTTCTGCAATCTCACTCTGCATTTATATATAATAAAATAAAACAGAACGATACTTTGGTCGATGCATGCAGAACCGCCTCTAATGCATGCCATTTTCAACAGATATTTCATTTATTAAATCTTAAAATTTTGTTTTTTCAAAAGCAAAACGACGTGGACACGTCATCATGGGCTGGTTTCATAACATATTTTTATTCGTACCACACATTTTGGTGACTGGTACCTTACAGAATACAGAGAGATAGAAAGATAGTAGTTCATTTAAGAAATCGCAGGAAGGTCGGCCTCCTCTAGCGTTCAACTATGGACCAGGATAAAGAAAAAGGGGGCAGAAATAGGGTTAAGAGTGGTAAAAATGTGTATAAGAAAGGCGTTATTAAACTTTCGCATGGACTTTCACAGCCGCGAATCATCACCCTTGCTTTGCTGGAATGCCACTGATACACAAATGTCTGACAGAGTTATATATTCGCGCAGCCTTGGGAAGATATGAGGAATAGTATATGTGAACAACATAGTGTTATGCCTGGTTTAAGCCTGTGGGCTGTAACCATCTGGAAAATAAGCTTTAGCACGAGCACGATGCCCCATAAACGTTTGACGCCCGATGTACGTGCCGTAGAGCACCTAGGACTAGAGCCGTGTTTTTTGTTTCATTATTTCACGATAAGGTACCATCGTCGTATCTTTTCTTTTTGGTCCTCTTTGCTGCGGCATTGAAAGCTCCAGGAGCTAGAATCCTATCCACCACATAAGTGCCAGACGTGACTAGGTTTAAAAGCAAGCTAAGCGTTACTCCCCACGCCTTTCATTGTGTTGTTGCCGATCAGCAGATAGGGTGTGACCTTTCGAAGCTCAAGAGAACGTAGAAAGAGGCTGATTAGGAGGGTGATTGCACCTGCTCTTGGCTTTTATCAAAATTCCCCATATTTCGTTTACCCACAACAAAACAAATGCAAGTTCCCAAGTTCTTGTGCCGAGGGTCTCAGCTCCTCCGATGATCTTAATAATAAAAATAATAAAAAAAACTGTCTTTGTCGAGGGCTCCTACGCTACGGGCCAAAGATCCGAAACCAGCTGGCACGAAAGTACCCGGAACGGTCAGCTATGGCTGTCCTCACTTAAGGCATGGTTCTTTTTCGCGCCCTGCTACCCTTATTTTGGACTTGCAAAATTTTCTATTTTGAGCAAGCACTATGGCTTATTCTGGTTATTTTGCTGCCGAAGAAAAAAATGCGGATAGCTTAGAAAAACTCGCGAAGCTGCTATAGGGCAGGTGCGCTTATTGGGGAGCTATTTGTAACTTAAGGGACCATGATAACGAGACAGGTGGACGTGCTCACAACAACAAACAAGAAAGAAAGAAAGTAAGAATGAAAGAAAGAAAAAAAGAAAGAAAGCAACAGCATTTTCAGAGTGAGGTTTACTTCGTCTTGCACAACGCAAGAGGTGCCAATAAAGTATAATATCAAAAACGGTGCCCATAAGGCACATTGGTGTTTCCGTAATTATTTTAAACACAACACTCCCATTTATGCGTTATTTGAATGATCTACGGTTGGGGATCATTATAGAGACTTTTTTTTTTCATGGGGCCTATAATAGCTGTGTAACGACTAGAATGGCATATTGAATTGGTTATGACGTGCACTTCTGGGATTCAGAGAAATTTTTTTTCCAAGAATACGAATGATAATATTTGTCAGGTTAATTATTGGGTACTTTCTGACACCGAATATAAGGCCGCGATGGTTAGAGTGATTATGTAACTACAGATAACCCGGTGACAGAGCAGTTATTTAGTTTTCAAAACAAAAAAGACGTGCAGTGGGTGAGCTTGCATGCGAGCGTTTTTGTTAAGTATTTAAATGTTGGTAATCAGTACTCAAACTAGCACAGTACAATGAATGCAGCCAAATATTGGCGCGTAGCTGCTGATAAGTTGTGACGTCCAATTTAATTCCAAACCAACCGCAACCAAATAAGTCGCCCCTTAAAAAGTGTCGATTTAGGTAGTGTCAATACAGAATATCCCCCGTACAAAATTTTACGTTTGAAAAACGAGTGGTTTCGTAAAGAAAGGTTTACAAAAGTAGGCATTTCTTATACCTAAACTGCAAAAAAAAATGCCACAATTACAACTCGCCAGAAGTTACGTATGACTGGTATCGCATCACTCCTTGTCATGACCTCCGGGATTATACACAGGTGGTGTCCAGAAGGCAACGTGCTCGGACTTGCACTGTAGCAACTAACCTACAGGTGCACGTGCCGTCTGCATAGGGGCTAATAAAGGGCTGCTGCTAATAAAAAAGAAATTAGACGATTACAGGCCCTGCACTTTGCCAGTATTGCTTCAATAGTATACTCTACTTACTTACTACCGATACAGCCGCGGTGAAACTTCGTTGCAGTTGGTCTCAAATGGATTCAAAATGCTGCAAGGATATGTACTGGGATTCTCTACTGAAAACCGACGCGGAGTTGCAGAGCACAGTTAACCACAGACAAAGGTGCCTCATGCACCCATTTGTTTCACAGCACTCACGTGCTCTGAAGGTCACCGAGGCCAGATTATCGAGAAATATGACAAGTATCTTGCGTCAAAAAAAGCATAACATATGAGGAAAAACACCTCTTTGCAGGCTGTTGCCACAAAAAAAAAACTTATTCCTTGAAAATATCGTCCCTCTTCTCTGACAGTATTAGTAGCTTCTCTATCTAGCAAAGAATATCTACGCTGCCTCTCTGCTTCTAGGTTTTATGTAGCTTATGACTCAAGTGTGCTCTGCAGAGTAAAGAATTAGCTGAAATCTAGCATCATGTCTTAGGCGGTTCTCGTTCTGGTAGAAGCTGGCGCAATTTAAATTTTTATCAGGCGCAGAAACACGTTATTGTGGCGACGTGGCTCTAAATACCTTGTTGCTTTATTGCTTCGCGAATAAATTAACTGTTGCTTGACCTTCCAGCAGGATACCATATTAGTGTCCCGAGGCCTCACAATTTAGAAAATGAGTGCATTCACAAAAGCTTTCGTCACGTTTTATGAATAGGGGCCTGTCAAGAAACGGAGTTCATTAGAGGAAAAGTTCATTGAATATTACCTCAAGTTATGCAAGCCGACCTTCGTAGTTCAGCGTATTCAGAATTTTGAGGCTTCTCAAGCACTTATTAAATGCAAACTTTGGAGTCCAATAAGATGCCTAACGATGGATTCAAATAAAGCTGATTTAAATTTGTACAGTAAATGTAAATCAACGTTTTAATGGAGTGCTGAAATGCTGCACGCTTCCAATTTTGTTAACGTGTAAGAATATAGATAGTTTACAAAATGACGTTATGACCGTTGAAGGGGTATAGTTAAAAGCATCAAACAAGGCTTATTGCACATGTTGACCCCAGAATGCGAGTGGTGTGAGAAAATATTTGGAAGTAATTTATGCATGGGCACATTTCCTGATGCGGAGTCAATGAGTGAGAAAGCTGCATCATATTGACCACAGGCTGCGTAACAGAGTTAACTGAGTTGCATCTCCAGAAAGGATGTTAGGGTATCACAGATTACCAATGCCGGTAATTTTACGAATTGAAACGAAGATTATATTTTCCTGCACCAGAGAGCTGGTATTTGCGTTGCCAGCAAACAGAGGATGCTAAAAAAGCACTGAAATTGCTGTGTCCCTTGATCAATATTTACTACGAGCATGAAACGGCGCTAACTTCTGATATATATATACTCGGGGGGGGGGCATTTTGGGTATATATATATATATATATATATATATATATATATATATATATATATTTGGGCATTTTGGGTGTGGGAAAAGAGACCTGATGCGTTGCTGGAAATATAGAAGTACCACTAATATAAGTATGAGACATTCATATCCCATTTGCTGGGCAATATTTCAGGATGTATTGAAGGTTGTGGTATAAGCACCCTCTTCCTAGTTCTGGAAATAACAAGAAGAATGAACGAGGTGAGTAGGCGCTCTTTCACAATAATTATAAGTGTCTGGGACATGGGCTGACATAGTCAAATGGGCTGACGCCTGCTTCAATGCGGATATTTACAAAACATCGTCGAGGCGTGAGAACCTTACCTGCTCAAGTCTCCGTCAAAACAACTTTGCCGCAGCCAGTGGACGGTGCCTCCGGTAAATTTGCGGTCTCTCTTTTTGCATTTAGGCAACTACAAAATAAAAATAGCGTCATTGTAAGGCTGGTCCATACTCTGAAGTTTGATGATCTCATATTGGAATGCCTGCTTATAACAAAATGTTATGCTGAATATTCGCAGGGCTTAACGTCCCAAAGCAACACTGACGCATTGAGGTACGCCACAGTGGATAGTTCCGGATTAATTATTATTTAGTAATGAATCAATTTATTTATTTATTATGCCTCAAATTTCCCAGTGAAGGGGTTTTACATGAGGGGTAGGCTATATGCACAACATGAAGAGGAAGGCCATTCCAAACTTGTGATGTCTTGACAAAAAATAAAGAAATGTGCGCAGTGGTTTGAGCAGATGACGGGTATACAGCTTTTCGTGATTGGTGCGAACTGAATGACAATGGGCTAGCTTTATGGCACGAGTAGAGGATGAGGCGGGTTAAAACTTGAAGAATCGGCACAGAGGTGCTATGATGTGGCGCGATGAAAGGCTTTCAACATTTGCACGAGATTTTAGTTCAGGGAAACTAGAATGATATGAGTGATCTGAGAGAATAAATCAGGCTTCACGGTTCTGTACAGATTGTAGCATTTTTAATATTTAACATCTGCCGCTGTTTACGGGCTCCTAAATCAAAGTAAACGAGCGTTCTTGTATTTCGGCGCTAACAAAAATGCGAAAGCCGCGGTAAAGAATCGAACTCTTGACCTCGTGCTCAGAGGAAGAAAGTCGAGTCCTCTGAGCAGTGCCATGCATAGACGGGCGTGAAGTGATTTGCTCAGTATATCAGTTAGATGATTGTACAAGACGGAATAAATGAGGTAAACAATAAGTGCATGTAACTAGGTTTGTCGATGTACCACACCCTACGTGTGTACCCCAAATAAAACAATGATCGAGCTAATAATAGTGGGTAATAACTTGTCACTATGTGATCTAAGATGCAGTATTCTTGCACAACGTCAGAAAAAAAAAAGAAAGAAACAGCTACATTTTCTTGCATTTTGGCACATGCGTCGGATTAGTAAGTCTGACAAGGATGAATATCAGAAAATCCTTTTCGCGACTTACGATGCAAGAAAACACTTCCTTTTTATGTCTTCTTCGCAGAATCAAACTACTTTGCGATCTACTCACACCATTTGGACATATACGACGACTTACACGGGTCTCCGCAATAGATTAGAGTAGGGGACCTACTTCAACGATGGACGTGCTTTGGTACATTTCACCACTTTCCTGCAAGCACCTGCCGTGGACGCACTGCATGACAATGTTCCTCGGCGCCGTGATTAAGTGCGACACGAGAAATTCCAATTAGGCGCGCGTTTGGGCCATGTACACTCGCTATCGTTTGGGCTGCAGTTCTTAAATTTACTTAATGATGGCAGAAGCTTTGATGAAGACATGATTTTTTTTGTGGGAAGGGCTCTTTACCAAATTGAAATGATCACGCCGGCTTCTTGTTTCTATAACTTTGCAAAAACGACTCACGTTCTAACTTGATTGATAGAAAGCTGGCCTACGGCATCGTCACAGAAAGAGGGAATTGCAATTGCTGTCATGTTTCCTTGGTTGAAGCTTCTAAAGAAGACCTGTCATTTTGCTGTGACGAGACGTATTTCGCCGACGCATATTACTGATACAGCGTAATATTAGCCTTAATACGCTATTGCGACTTTATTCTTTACTGGTAAGACAGTGAAATGTCAGATTGTGCTAGTTGGTTATACGTTATGTAAAATGTAGCGGTACGCCTTGAGAACCCATCCCCTTTGTTTGAGGAAAGCACTGCGATCAGACGGCATCAGGCTAACCGCATTTGTGAAATTTCTGAAGCAGCCCATATGGTGGGGGAAGGCACACCATATACGTATACAAAATCGAGCTATCTAGCACTTTAACATAAAAAGAACAGTCGTTTTTTAGGGACCCACAGTTGATCGTCAGCACATCTTCATGTGGTATTTTGTTTTGAAATTGCAGTAGGTAACGCTGTATCTAACTTTCTGCCATTTTCGTCAAAGTTATTCACGTTTACCTTGCCCCCTTAGTGTTTTTTTAATGCAGATATATCAAACAAATGGGCAGCCTTGCATCGGTTGCGCCTGATTTCTTGAACTCTGTGCTTGGAGACAGCTGAGAAAAAAAAGGAGAAGCGACGCTATGTTTATCGTATGCTGGGTTGAGGAAACGAATACAATGGGGTTCAATGCGCGTATCCTGTATGCCCTTTTGCGCTTGTTTTGCTCGAAAAACAAAAGCGAAACAATATCCCTGATGACCACATACGATTTCGGCAGCAAGGCTATTTTCCAACTAGTATGCAAAAAATCTACAAAGAATATTATTTGCTTTTGTTGTGAGTGCGGAGTTTCAAGCACAATCGTGATGCACGTACCTTTCCATTTTCCACTCTTCTTGCAGAAATAAAAAACAAATGTTTTAACTTAGCGGTGCCGTAAAGACAGAAAACAACCTTGTGTTCTTTTGAACTTTACTGCCAGCCACACACAAAAAAAGCATTGTGGTGTTTTTTTTTTTACGTTGACATTTCTGTGTATATAAGGAAATACATCAAAAAGAATGCGGCACCAAGAAAAAAGGTAAAAGATACACGCATCCGACAACAATATGATTCTGGAGAGTATGCAGCTTTTTCATCGAAGGAAGAGATTGGCTCGAGCTATCGATCACATCGGTAGCAGTGGGACACCTTATTCCAGCCCTTGTGCAGGGGCCTCCATTATATTGCAGCGGAAGTTTTCAATATATTTCGTATATATTCAATATATATATATATACTTTATATATTATTTATATATACTTTATAGATTATTTATATAATTTATATATTATATGCAATATATTTCAATATATTCAGGCAGTTCTTTTTACACCATCATAACATGCCTGCTGTCATGCGACTGGTATGTTGCGGCTGATGAATCACGAATAAGAGCAATGAGGTGCAATAAGAGCACTTGTCAAGCAAAAAAATGTGGGTTTGTAATACAGCTAGACTTCCGCGCGCACATCTGGTTATCATTGGTGAAGACGCTGATATTTGTTGTGGCAGACAGACAGACAAGAACTTTATGCACAAGGTCCTGAGAAGCCCTGCCAGTGGGTGTTGAAATAAAATATTTCTTTAGGCCTAAAGAAATCAGTGCGCGAATACTCTGCATAAAACTTATTATATATATATATATATATATATATATATATATATATATAGAATAGTATCCAGCTTAACTGTAGCTACCGAAACTTATGCGATCCCACATATGCTAGCTTACGTAATAAAGTCACGCTAGCGAGTTTTCTTCATAGGTAATCAATTAACTAAGCACCGAAAGCGTTCTGGAGTGAGTGAGTGGGTAAAAACTTTATTGAAAACAAATAAATAAAAGAAGGCACGCTGGGTTGGGGCCCCTATTCCAGGGCTCCACTCTCACGAGCGGCTCGCTGGGCTTGGTCCAGAAGAGCCAATCTCCCGGCCCTCGTTCGCATGCCATGCCTCCCACTGCCTATTCCTCATGTGAGGATGTTTTAGTATTATTGAGCTGTCTATGTGCGGAGGCCTCTTGGGACACTCCCGTGTGATGTGTTTTAGTGTGGGTATTTCTGTGCACCACAGGCACTCGTCAATGAACCTCGTGGGGTGTATTCTGTGTAGGTGGTGCAGGTTGGGGTATGTATTAGTCTGAATACGACGCCAGTCCCTCTCCTGTTGGCTGTTCAAATTCGAGTGAGGATGTCCAAAACGTCTCCGTTGCTGCCTTTGCTGTAAAAGGATGTAATGAGAATTCGGTGGAAGGTCGTCGCTGGGCCCTGCCGTTGCTCGGACGTTTATTCCTCGATCAATACGGTCTGCCCTCGCGTTCCCTGCCAGTCCCTCGTGTGCTGGACACCATATGATAGTGTGGTGCCCTTCTAGTCGATTGCCCAAAATTTTGATTATTGACTGGGGTGCCATCCCATTTAGAAACAGGTGGCAAGCTGCTTGTGAGTCGGATAATATGACAGCCGAATTGGTTCGGCGCTTGGCGTCCTGAATGGCCAAGGCGATGGCTGCAGCCTCTGCCACGCATGCCTATGAGGTTTTGAAGGATGCTGTTGTAACGTTGTTCTGACACGTAGAGACTACGGTGAACGTGTCGGAGTTGGTTCGACTAGCATCCGTGTAATACACTCCCAGTCCCATGCCGAAACGTTTGTGAAGAGTCTTTGCCCTTGCTCTGCATCGTCCGGGATGGTACTTGGGGTGCATGTTCTTGGGAATTGGGGACACCGGCATGTGCGATCGAACATTTCGGTCTACCTGTGCCGTCTCCTCTCCGCAATACTGGGGCCTCAGTGTAAAGCCTAAACCTCGCCAATACTTCCCTGCCCCGAGTTGAAGAACAAAGTCGTTCTTTCTGAGCATATAACGTCGCGACTGCGTACTCGTCAAAAGTATTGTGCAGGTCCTAGTCCCTCGAATCTCTCTGTGCTAGCGCATTCGGGAAGACCAAGGGCGGCTTTGAATGCTTTTATGATTATCGTGTTTGCCTGTATAATCTCTTGGTTCGTCAAGGCTTGATACGGAATGGCGTATGTGATCCGGCTGATTACGAATGCGTGGACCAGGCTGATGGTCTCTTCCTCAGTTCAGGATCTTACAAATAATTTGCCACACAGCGTCAACTATTGATCACATCGTGCACTAAAATAAATCTGGTTCTCGTTCCAAATATAATCAATATTTTGTGCTGTGACTGTTGACAGCTGAATTATGCTGACTTAGCGGACACCTTGTTGGCGTCATCACACGAGCCCAAAACATGTAATGCTCGAAGATACGGCACCGCATGTTGGAGGAGTAAGCTTCTGACGCAGAATAATAGAAGCAAAATGACGCGGTTATGGTGACGACTGCACAAAACGAGATGATATCGTTTAGAACTTGTAAACAAAGAGGGTAATAGCCAATTACAATTTATGTTTTTGGTGCAAGTGCACGAACTTTTTTGCTCACCTCTACTAGCGTTGAAGAGACTGCAGGTTGTATTGGCTTATTGCTTTATTTGTTTTACATGTGTTATTACTTTTACTTCCTTTATTTTTTGTAAACCGACACGCAGTTATACACTCCGTCTACCACGTGAAGTTGAAAACTGCGGTCCTTCGAGTGAAGCCTACTCAGCTGCATTTTCTTGTTTACAGTTATCGAAGGCATCTTAATCAATATGGTGACGCGGGATGTGCTTTATGGACTCGTCATGTGGTGCGAACTGGCGTCTCCCACCCTAATTGGAAAGTTGACGTTCTCTTTCAAGGCAACAAAAGCAGTACACGTACGAAATCGAATACAGACATGCTAGTTTGGAAAATATTAGAGTGAACATTAAACCAGCTAGGCTATTTAGGAATAACAAAACACCCACGCATGAGTAAGTATACGGCTGTACAAAGTTTACTTGACTTCTTGGTAACTGCTAGACGGTCGAGATTAGACTAAACAAACGCGAGCGCGGACACATGTATGCGCTCATTCTGCGCTCCTGTTTGTCTAGTAGGGTCCAGTTCTTCGCGCAGTTCCCGAGAAGTCTCGTAATTTGTACCAACAACTGATTTCACACCCTCCTTCGTAAAGAATTGAAAAAAAGAAGATAATGTAGCACCAGATACCGTCATGGGTAATAATAGTAGGTAGATTTTTGCATAACCGCATCGTAAAACAGAAACATTGTAACAATACGATTTAATTACGTGCTGTTGCGTACGTATTGTACGTATGTTGCGCACAGCTGTTAACAAGAACAGGTATGGCTAGTCATGACAGCAAATATCCAGGAGCCGCCAACAAACAAAATACTCAAAAAATGACATCTACTTAAGTTCTCAAATCCTAAAATGGAACTTCATGCTGAAAGCTGGAGATGCTGTTCCTTTTGACAACAAAAATCAGATAAATAAGTTGGGGCTTCATGAGCTTGGCCGCTGCAGTTCATGTGAACGAACACAACATTTCATCTGTGGTTCGGATCTCTGAAGCTCCATGAATCCTAACCGCATAAGCTAAGATGACGAAAGGCCAATTGTACTTTTATGTGAAGCAAGTTATTCCCATAAATATCTATGATAGCAACAATACCTACGAATGAAGGAAGTGTTATTGTCATGAAATGTCTAGTGCATAATTTGTATCGCGCCTAAAATATTTGCTCATGGTAGAGATCGGTTACTCTCCCATCACAGCAGCACGTTTTCAACGTGTTAGGTCAGTTGTTTCGTAGCTGTACTGCTGAAAACGGTGGAAGACTTGCCATATGCACGAATAGGCAGGAGAAGGCAATATCATGGTTTACACAGTATAATTATTGAACAGTTCATGTCCTGCACCTGTGTCGGGAAGTGCGCTTGATTGCGGTGAAAGCTACGTTTTTAACCACAATGCCTATACGCGGTACGTGCGAAAGATTTCCCGTTTATAGGATGGATAAAACCAACCCCTTCCCTCCACCTCCTGAGGACCACAATAATCCGCAGGACCTTTTGGACTGAGCCCTTCCTGTCAAGCGGTCTCTTATGGATTAAAAAAAAAAACCTACTCGCTTGATCAGATGGCACGGATCAGATAGCGCTCCTAAGAGTTCCATGTGCGCATACAAGCAGTCCATTTCACCCGTTTGTTCAAACAAAAAGTGTATTTTGTTTGCCTGAACACGTAGATAGACGTTGAACATCACATGGAAAGTTCGACACACCTTGAGATCCAAGCCACTCGCAGCTACGCAATAGAATTTTCAGACCCGTTATTATTTGAGCATCAGGCAATACACAATGCTATAGAAACCCTTGTCAACCGACCTAACATCAACGAAGCCCACATCTATACTGACAGCCTCGGCACAGTTAATCATCTCAAACAAGTAACGAAAACTTTCCGTATTTGTGAGGAGATACAGAAAATTCACAATTCTGCAAGTGTTAACGCTAATCTCCACTGGGTGCAGGCACATGGTCATCACCCCAATAATGAGCATATAGATATACATGTCTGCTCCCTTCCCCACAATCTTTCTCTGATGGAGGAAGTCTCTCTCTGGAGACTTCAGGCCGGGGCGGTTCTTACACTAGCCGTCACTTGGGCTTGGGGTAAACCATATGAAGACATTGTCCAGTGTGCGAAGACCTCTGCTCCCACGTCTGAAGCGGATGGCCACTATCTACTTTGGACGTGTCCTGGGACACGTCCAAAGAAACTGTCCTTAAATATGTGAGATTGAAGAGTGATCAAATAGAAGACTATGAAAGATGGATTATGAACAACGCATTTTATAAGTCACTCTTACAAATTTTTCTATGAAACGGACCTGCATGCTTATATTTAACTCCATTATGACGTTGTGCATCGTGGCAACCCAATAAAAAAACTGTTCATGCTGGACTGCCACGTCATCTGCAGGGCATTTAAAATGTGCTACTCATTCTTTTAAAAAGCGAAGCTTACTTTGCCTACCCTGCCATGGTTTGACCTGGGTCGGTTGCTGGTAAGTCGGTATGTCGGTCGGGTTCTCGCCGATTGTTTTAATTCCACCTAAATAAAGAAGCGTGCACGGCACTGGGATCCGAAATTCGGCTCGCCAGCGCAGCAGCCCAATGTTCTAACCATGAAGCCACAAACGCGTTTTTTTTTCTTTCATGACATTTATTACAGTGCACACAGTGTCATGAACAAGCATCCCCTGATAAACAAACTATTGATAAACACAATTACGGATGCTATGGTGAAATATTGCCAACACCACACAAGTGAACTAGTCACATTAACTGTACCAGGTACTATAGCTCAACCTCAAGAGCCATCACAAAACGTGCTGTTTACACTTCTCTCGTACTAACACCAACCAGCTATTTCAGATGTTGATTAAGATGACAATTTCCATGATATGGACACATAACCGCAATGGGGGATTGGCAAAGTAATGAGTGGTGCATATCATGCCACCAACTAGCTCTTTGAGATGATCACAATGTGTTAGTGATGATAATGGTTTCCCTACTGTGGCACCTACCCACAGCAAGGTATCGGCCTGGGAGCGTGTCCGTGTTTTGATGCGAAAGCATGAAATGACCCATTGAGCGAAAAATCAGGAGTCTGTAGCAGCGAAATGGCACCTAAATTTCCATTTACCGCGACGCCCTGTTACGGCGGAACACCTACTGGGCGATAGTGGGCCACTTGTTGTGTGAGTGCATCAACGCGACGTGCCTCTCTCTCACCCTCTACTGGGCTTAGCTGCGGCGCACGCCTGCCGGCCATGGTGCCCACTGCTGCTTCCTCGGTCTCTCGTCGCGCAGGACGTCGGTGGCATGCGGCATTGGCTCCGCAAGCTGCTGCTGCTGCTTGCTGGCTCGGGAAGTACATACCGCTATGGAGTCTGAAGCATCTACAGCGTCGGCAGCCGCAACCTCGGCAGTACCTAACGTGGCCGTCCACGCCAGTGCACCGCAGACAAAGTAAGGGAGCGGAAAAAAGCAAAATGAACGAAGAGGCAGGCAGGAACGCATTGAGCGAAAATAAGTGCACTCGATTTCTCATCAACATTGTCGAAATAATTCCGGTCTACACAGCCAACATTCCAGCATGGAAATGTGTGCTTGTGTGTGGTAACACACACACTCACACACGCTAGATATATATATATATGTTTGTGTGTGTGTTACCACACGCAAGCACGCATTTCCATGTTAGAATGTTGGCTGTGTAGCCCGGCATTATTTCGACAATGTTGATGAGATTGTAACATCATGTTACAATGGCAACCACTACACACACACACACACACGCGCGCGCGCGCGCGTGCTATATATATATATATATATATATATATATATATATATATGTGTGTGTGTCTGTGTGTGTAGTGGTTGCCATTGTAACATGATGTTACAACGAGCCAAGCCTATTTAGAAGAATGTGAAGCAAAACTTCATTTGCCATCTTTTCATATAAACACACACACACACACACACACACACACACACACACACACACACACACACACACACACACACACACACACACACACACACACACACACACACACACACACACACACACACGCACACACACACACACACATATATATATATATATATATATATATATATATATATATATATATATATATATATACATGTATACCATGAGCTGAAGAAAAGTGCAAAAGAACAGTGCACCATTATTATTTCAACGTTTGTAATGCTTGTTACGAGTACACACGATGGCTCGTCTATCAAGCGTGACGTTTATCTTGATTCCCCCTAAGCATATCATAGAGCTAGGAGGTTATAGTTCATTCTCGGTGCAAAAAAAAAAAAGAAAAGGACAGTGTATTCACACACAGTGCTTCTATCAGTTCTTAAATGAACGGCCTTCTTTATTGTTCCTGCTAACGTATCTTAATATCTGCTTTTGTTGGCAACTGAAAGTGCTCTTTGTGGTACTAAAACAATGCCATGCGAGAGCTCACAAAACAAAACAAAAATATAGAAGAGAATGTGGGTTGTTTTTATCCTTTCTTATATAAGAAAGCATTGCTTTTACCATAAGTATGTTTCAGAGTAGAAGACATGGAGTTATGCGTGTTTGCAATACAGGAGTTTGTATGAAACTCTGTAGATAAGCTTGCCCATGTCTTTGGTTATCGTGAAGTCTTTACGACCCCCATAAATCCGAGCGCTAGACTACAATTCAAAGCTTCTCCGCCGAATGTCGCAGTCGTTAGGCAAAAGTTACATCACAATGTTAGCAACTTCTCCTTGCTTTTAGGACAACGTATAAAGCGAGCCTGGCAAGGGAACAAGAATTCATGATCGCCAGTCAGCCTCTAGAGTCTGTAAAGGAGTACGTTTATCTAGGTCAATTACTCACAAGGGACCCTGATCACGAGAAAGAAATTTACACAAGAGTAAAATTGGGTTGGAGTGCATACGGCAGGCATTTCCAAATCCTGACTGGGAGCTTACCACTGTCGTTGAAAAGAAAAGTGTACAATCATTGCATTCTACGGGTGCTAGCATATGGGGCAGAAACTTGGAGGTTAACAAAAAAGCTCGAGAACAAGTTAAGGATCGCACAAACAGTGATGGAATGGAAAATGTTTAGCCTAAAGTTAAGGGACAGGAAGAGAGCGGTCTGGATCAGAGACCAAACGGGGATAGCCGATATTCTAATAGATATTAAGAGAAAAAAAGGGAGCCGGACAGGCCATGTAATGCGTAGGATGGATAACCGGTGGACCATTAGAATTACGGAATAGGTACCAAGAGAAGGGAAGCGCCGTCGAGGACGGCAGGTGGGGAGAATTTAGCAAATTTGCAGGCGCAAGTTGGAATCAGCTAGCGCAAGACTGGGGCAATTGGAGAACGCAAGGAGAGGCCTTCCTCGTGCAGTTTACCTAAAGGTAGGCTGATGATGATGATGAAGTGACTAAAATATTTCCACTAATTTCCTTGATTATTATTGCAGAACTTCTGCCGAGGTCTTTATGCTGCGAACAAAGGTAGATGAATGTCTCAATCACCAGTAAAGTATGGCGTTATTGAAAATTAAAAAGATAGACTGCGCTATTGGGGATTACAGGAATCGCCTCGTCATAGAGACCGAATGTACTGATGTTATTCTGCATGTTAGATACTCGAAACGGGTCCAGATTAATAGCAAGCTCTCCACTAAGGCTTCCATCTCAGCAAAGTGTTATTTTAGTACATACACTTCTTTCTATTAAGCACATGAGCATGTGAGTGCAATCACTGCATGGTACTCTTGAGGGCGAATACATATGCCCTTAGGCGGGACCCCTAGTAACTATGAGTTTGGAGGGTACTTGAGCCTTGTGTGCATTGTGAAATTTTGTCCCACACAGCAGATTAACCACTTGTTGTGCGAACCTGTCGTTTTTATTATAGTTACTTGTATGTTGGTGTATGAGGTACTTTATTGATTTGCCTTTATCTCAACAGCTTTGTGGTTATCCCTGTTAAAGGAATACATTGATCGATCGATCTTACTTACTAAATAGACATAAAGTGCGTAACACGAAAAGAAGATTAAATGCAGTCATTGGAATAGGGGTGTAAATTTACACACCTACACAGAGGACAGAAAACACGAGCGCCTCTGTGTAAGTGTGTCAGTCGGATCCCCTCTTGTAATAGCTATGGTTCACCATCTATCCCAGCAAGAAATACATTAGATGTAGTGAATACATCAGATGTAGTGCTGGGTACAAGAACACGGCATTTGCATATTTCGTATTTGCATAATAAGCTTGAAAAAATGAATCTGTTTTAAGAAGGTTGTTCTGCAAAGTGAGCATAACTCCAGATTCTTGTTAACATGTCCACAGATATCACGCAGCTTGCCGATGGCTGCTATTTTAATGACAATACTTTAAGGAAGCGATAGAAAGTCCAACTTTTATATACTGTTTCGAAAAAAGTACTGCAAGCAACCCAGTTCTTTGCTCTGAACACAGTAACATGCCATGCAGCTTCCAGCTTCTAAAATAAGTCAGAGGTGGTCATAGCGCTAGAAGACACGGACAAGAACGAGAGAACAGGACGAGCGCTAACTCGTCCTGTTCTCTCGAGACGAATTGAAAGTTAGCGCTCGTCCTGTTCTCTCGTTCTTGTCCGTGTCTTCTAGCGCTATCACCACCTCTGATGTATCTAACCAACTAGCCCAAAAAGCCATACTTGTAGACGTCTAAAATAAGCGAATACCAACTTTAATATTTGAATGACAACTCTTGGTAATCTTTGCTTTCATTTGGTAGTTCTACCAAAGACAGGTCTTTTCGATAGCACATGCCACGCGGCTTGCCAACGGCTGCTGTTTTTGTAAACTTTTACAGTAAATGCTGGAAAGTTCATCATCTGCAAACTCTTTTCTTAGTGTAGTCCAAACAATAAAACTGGTTGCTCTAAACTCATTAACAGGCTGTCTAGCTTCCTACTTCCAAAGAAAATCAATCTCCAAATTAACGTATCAACGGCGCTAGTATTTGAACTGTTGCGAATCTTTCATTGTTGGATGGCCGCCAATTATGAACCTTTAGTCCACCTGTCATTACCCTGCTTCCAAGTATTTTCCATTGTCTTCAATAATGCTCTGGTGCGGGCTTAACGTTAGTCGCTGTTTTTGATCGAACGATCCATTTTTGTTCAAAATTGTGTGTAATTCACTGAATAGTTGAATCATCAACCTAAGCATCAATAAATGAAATGCCGCACAAGCACAATTCGTTAGATTACTAAACGCATACAGAAAGCTGCTCCACGAGGCGGCAAACCCTTTCAGTGCTTCCACTTTCCCAGTACAGCAATAGCGAAGTCGTTGGACTCACTCACCACCGAACTGTGCAAGCAAGTTAAACAGTTGTTTAGGGGCCGTGATTTATCTGTGTAATGTTTGCAAAGTCTGACAGGTGCGTTTATCATGCCCATGGCAAACATTTGTTTTACCAGTCGATTTCATAAAAGGGCACAAATATTTCCCGCTCGCTATAGCCTTTACACGCCCGGGCAACTATATAGAGAATGCAGTGCGCACTCGGAAGAATGCACTGGTTTCCGTGTGAGTAATAAGTTTTGCAAACATAAAAGAACGTATGCAGAGATTTATAAGCACACCGTGAAACTATTTGAATTGCGAAAAGTTGGATTTCTTACTAGACGAACTATCATTATTAGTTAACACGAGTTGGATATGCGATTGGATTAAAAATTTGTTTTTTTTTCTTCACTGTTGCCTAAAACGTACATGGGATAAGATAATCGTAATGGCTGCCGCCTGGTTGAAAGTGCATTTGTCCTCAAGACCTGAAGTGAATGGCCCCGTTTATTTAAAATAATAAAATGAATTGCGGTAAATAGCGAAAACTCTGACTGCGAGGCAGCCTCTGTCCTCGTTGAAACATGCAATGAGGCTAGTACTGCTGCATTGTTTGCCGCTGCGGCATTCACGAAAGCTCTTTCGTGCTGAGCTCTGTAGTGGTAGTGGCTTAGAATTATCCAGTGTACACGTCTCCGAGAACACCGGTGCTCTTTGTTCGCAAATGCATTTTGACAATAGGAGTGTTGAGACAAAGCGGGTCTTAGTTAAAGGTAGTTTAACGACGACTGCGTTCATTCGGTCGATAAGACAGGCTTAACTGCAGCGAGAGGACAACAGACATAGAAAGTGAAGGGAAACTTGCTAATGGCTTGCACGAGTACCTACATTAGGAAAACGACACAAGCTACGACGCACACGCTCCCCCCTCTCTGAGCATCTTTCGGTCTGAATGCTGAACCATGAAAGTGGGCTTTCAGTTATAACTTCTTTGTAATCTGAATGAATAATGAAGTCAGCGCAAATCTGCAGGGCAAAAACTCTCAAAACATATGCAGCTTATAAAAGCGTAATTATCCTGCGAATAAAAATTGAATTTCCACCTAACTACTTATGCTCTAGTTAAACGACTTACTTTTAATTCTTTGCGTAAGCAGTAGATGTGACTCGATACTACTATCGAATGCAGGTTACTCCTTATTGCTGTAGTAACGACGCAAAAATGTTATAGATCGATATTCAGGAGTAGCTGATGAAGTACCGGCATTTTGGCTTCTCCTGTCTCAAGGGAAATTGCTAAAGTGGGAGGCCGGTTTCCATAAAACTGCCGCTATATTATGTCCGTTATTTTATCGGCATAACTTTTACTACACGCTGAGCTCGCATCCATCCCTCTGAAATAATTTCAAAGCAGCGGCCCTAGCCCTCAGAGTACTGATCCTCGCAAAACTTAATAGGTGAGCGTTAATGCAAAGCGTGCGTAAAGAGCGAATTATTCGGCTACTTGAAATGCTTCTGCGTTTTTTTCTGCGTTACTGTGCAGAGTTTTAACTGCCAAGCATGATAACATAGCTTTACGGTTCAAAATGATTGGTGAATGTAGTGAAATCAGTCCTTGAATGCCTGGCTTGGCAGACGAATAATGTATTTACGTGGTTTTAATTCCGAAGAATCCTACTATAATAACGTTTAATCAGTTTAGTTGTGAACGTGTAATTAGATCCAATTATTTCCCTGTCTGACTGAGCCATGATTCAATGCGAAACAAACTTCCAGTCTGCAAAAATATATTGTTAGGATTTGAAGCTGATTGTAGTAATCGCTTAATGGTGTTTTCACATATGCACGGCATAAAAGTATTCTTATAAATATATATTATTTTATTCAGTGCGAG
This sequence comes from Dermacentor silvarum, assembly GCF_013339745.2. Classification (NCBI taxonomy): domain Eukaryota; kingdom Metazoa; phylum Arthropoda; class Arachnida; order Ixodida; family Ixodidae; genus Dermacentor; species Dermacentor silvarum. The sequence goes on along the minus strand of NC_051159.1, from coordinate 136,319,515 downwards.
AATTGAAAGCACGCTATTTTTTACTGTCATTTTGAATATTGACACTGAAGTTCAAGAAGACGTATCCCTTCTTTAGATGTTACTATGGAACATGGACTACCCAGGTATCCAGGTAGCCGGGAAAACGGTTAGATACAAACCTACCTAGATAGATAACCCCCGAAAAGCGCGGGCAGTGGCCAAAAATGCTAACGCAATAAAGGACAGAAAAGCATCTCTACGCATACTTTCTTAGCGTAATCAGGAATGCGTTGTTTTGGTAACTGAAAAACTACCACGAGCGCAAGCGTACCAAAACACAAAGACAGAAGTGCCTAATTGGTGGTGTAGCTTCCGTATTCAAGGACTGTATTGCTGGTTCCCGTATGGAAAACACCATTGTTCATGTAACCAATTAACCTGCCAATCAACAAAACAGTAAATGTTTACCAGGCACTCACTGCTACAGTCATGCAAATAACATGTCTCGCTAACATCATTAGTTGACTGTTTTGTCGCCATGTAAGAAACGTGACGTAGCAGAGCCTATAACGAACATGGACAGCCCTATTATCTGTAAACCGAAGTGATGTTTTATTGTTTTCGTGTGGCGGTGAAATTGCTTTCCGCATTGACGTGCCGATAGTTTCTCACATCGAGGCACAAATGTTCCTGCGGGTACGCTTCTGAGCATTGTAAGGTGCCTTACCGACATCTGGGGTGCGTCATTGCAACCAGTGAGACGTGACAGAGCATGTGGATCTGTCATCGCTGCGGGGCCAGTGTGAAGGTCTTTCTTAACTCAGACATATATGTGAGTGTCTGCCGACAACACGTTTGCTGACAGCGCTTAGATCATTCCTATCAATCATGACCCCGTAAGTAATATATTTTTCAAAGCATTGCCATCGCGAGCGGCTAACAAAGCGAACATGCTTTTTGCAAGTGGTCTTTTAGTAGTGAATGAAACTACAGATTTCGTGAAGAAACGGACCACTTCCTTCGAGCAATGAATTAATTAGTTTTACTTGAAAAGAGTCAGAGAAAATGAAGAAGAGCTAGCTTGAAACTGTAACTAGGACAGAAATGACTGCAGCCTTTATAAAATAAAAGAACATATAAAATGACAGTGAATTAGAAAGACGCAAAGAAAAAATGTGTGAAGCTCACTAAAACCAGCTTTCATGTGGTGTACTGCTCATCATGGGAGGGAGCAAAACGCATAAAAATGATAGTGCGGATGTAGTTACAGCGGTCTGCAAGAAAAGTGCGTTAACTTTACTTTATTGAGCATAAAAACAGGAGAAAGGATAATGAGCGGACAAAACCCTGCAGACTGGCAAAAATTCCCGTATGTGGGTTTATGCCGGGCTCTGCCAACGTTTATATCAGTGCAAGGCGTGAAGAAAATACTACTCCCCTCGTCATGAAAGCTCATCGCATAGAAAGAAAGCTCATCGCATAGCTTTGAATTACGATGAAAAAGTAATTTCCAGTCCATTATCATTCATTTTGCTGTTATGTGAATGTGGCTATAAGCCATGGTGCTGGAGAATTGTTGTGGGTGCATTTACTCATTGTTATGTTGCTGTTTCACCAAAGAGAAAGCGAGCTGTGCATTTTGTTTCTACGGGCCTCGTTTAGTTGCGCGGTTTAAGATGGTGGAGCGAACTGCTGAGAGGACTTTTTGCAGTGCTCCTGCTGTAAAGAATGCGGTGAAAGAGAAGCTTGTATTTTTTGAGCACTCGGTAAGCTCCAAATAATTACTGCTTCTTTTGTCGCATCACTCACGTTCATCTTCGGTTTGCGGATTTACTGCAAGCAATAAACACATGAGTGGGAAGCGACTCATGGTGCTCTTAAGAACCCCTGTTTTCATTTGATTGAATAATGTGACGTGGCTAGCAACTATGCCTGAGTGCATCAGATTTGCCTATTACCTGTACAGCTCATTGGAATGTAATGGTATATATAATGTATCAGCATCTATCACCATTCACTCTCTCTTTGCAGAAGCTAAGTCAATGGCGTTGGATGCACACACGCATAACGATGTCAATGAGACAGCCTAGTACCCTCACTGCGCAGTCTCTGTTGGTAGAACAACCTCTCTAGGTAACCAGAGCGCTTACTTGAATATTACCTTACGAAAATGACAAGGAGATATAACAAAGGAACATTTAAGTAGGTGTTCAGTGTGCGTGATAGTTGTTGCGAACTGAAGCCTAGTTTTCATGGAAAAAGGAAGGGCGAGTGAATAAAAAAATGGGCTTTAGTTTACCTCCCCCCTACTGCATAAAAAAGAATGCATCAAACGCGATAGATTCTACGTGATGTGTAGCTGAAACGACAAGCATCCCACAAACAAGGTGTTTGATGGATGGCGAAACGACAATGACCCAAAAGTCCACTTGTTTACGAATATACAGCTTTGAATATCTTGACGATGAACTCCAAAGGAACGAATTGTTAGGGCGTTTGTAGTGGAACATGAGGGACCTAATATCTGTTTTTACTTACAATACACTGCAGTATATTTCATTTGATTTGGCAAGCTGGCAGTTGAAAGACAAATTTTAGTCAGCGAACTGTTTCTGCGTGATCAAGGAGATTAGCACAATAGCAATGCGCACGCCAAATAGTGTTCTTTGAGCATTAACTACGTGTGTTTGATTTTAGAACTCTAACGGCTTATCGTATTTCGGTGCATAGAAAACCATTTGTTGAATTCTTTTTAAAGAAAATTTCAATCAGAACAAAACTATTTCTTCGACCACACGCCTGCCTATGCAATCATGCACGGGCGCGATCCGCTGAGAAAAAGCAAGCAACTTGTCAAACAAAAAGTCGCCCTTTCGCCCGAAAGGCAAAGCATCAATTGCGATCGCAAATTAGTAGAGATGTATACGGAGTAAGGTTAGTAGTTGTATCGGCTGTATAAAGTTGGATACATTCGCTTACTAACCGAATTAACAAGAATGGTGTCAGCGCGCACAAGCAAACATGGATCACACTCGATGACCGCACACAACCGCTGTCAAAACGCTAGCCTGAGCAAGCGCGCCAGGAGCAGCGAGCGAAGGTTCGTGCGGTCTATCGCTTCAACGGAAACTGAGCGGCGAAAATCCCAGCGCATACAAAGGTTAGACCCGTGTGGAGATCGCTTTCAAGATACGGTGCGCGTGACAGCCCGCAGCCGCGCAAAGTACAAGTACGCAGCTGCTCGCAGAGCAGAAGCTGCACTCGCTCCCTCCCGCGCTGCCTTCCCGCTTTCCAGCTCTCGCCTGCGAGATTCCAGTTCCCCTTGCGCCTGGTCGTAAGATACGCATTTGGTGCCGCAGCAGCACACTGTCGCCTCCCCTCCCTCCCTCCCTCCCTCCCTCCCATATTCCCACGGTGTCTCGCGCAACGGAAGACGTCGCGTTTGCTCTCCGCCATGCGTTCGCTCCCCGTGAAAGCACGCGTCCCTCGCTGCTTTGACGCGCACACACAGCATACAGCGCGCGGCGACGATTCTATCGCCCTTGGACTTTATACAAAACCTCACGGCGACTGTATCTGTGCTCCTTTCTTTCTCTGTGTCTACTTTCCTGTCACTTTACCTCCCCCTCCCCTCTCTCCCCAGCGTTGGGTAGCAAACCGGATCTTCGCTTCTGGTTAACCTCCCTACCTTTCCCTTTTCTTCTGTCTCTCTCTCTCTCTCTCTCACGGGGACGACGACGGCGACAACGACTGCGACGCCGACGGCAAAAGTCCGCTTGGAGTGTCCATATGATTGCTATCGCAATAAGAGATTATGTTTGAGGCAATTGCTACTGAAGAAGTATGAATGTTGTGTTAAAAGTAAAGTAATATTTGTGAATCCATAATTTTTGAAAGCTTGCCCGTCTAAATATAATTTACTTTGTTTACAGATTTCTCTGCTCTACTATGTAAATGGATAATAGACGTCACAAATAGCTAACCTCTATATATCAAGTTCGCCTTGAGTGATAAGTTGCAATAAGTTGTGTTTACAGCATAAATCTGAAGCAATTTTCTATAAATTTTAAGACTGTTTCACTACACGAAGTGAAACTCATGGCAGTAGCAGGCGAAATATCCGCGTGGTTTTAGAAGTTGATTGTATGAAACGTAGTGTTGTAAAACTACATTTATTTTGGTACAAAATGATCCGAGTCTTTAGGGCATAGGATTCAGTACATATAACAAAAATTTATGAAAATTTGAAGCCTCTGTGCATTTGCAACTTCGTCAGCCTAAGCCTAACCATGTCATCTGATCCTGCGAATGTGTGTAGGCACTAGAAGACTAAATGCCCTAAAGTGTTACCTTTTTGCTCAGCTGCTATGTTTTTGGAGATGCTTGGTATTGATATTATGCAAAGTAATTTTCAGTGAAACGTTCGACAGGGCTACAGAATGAATATATCTATATATATATATATATATATATATATATATATATATATATCATAAGTAGCTAACAATGACAGCACAGGGAAATTTACTTGTACTTACTGATTTATATAAAGAAATGATGAAATTATGGAAATGAACTTAAATGAAAGAACAACTCGCCGCAGGTGGTGAACGATCCTACATCTTCGCAGTACGCGTGCGATGCTCTTACCATTCAGCTACCGGGGCGCCATTTTCCCATCCACTTTCTGGGGTATTTGTGTTTTACAACTAGAACTAAACCTGGGGAGTGTTAGCCAGTGCCACCACTCACAAACCTAGGCGGCGGATGTGGAACATATTTCTGCCACAGGCGTGACGAGTACGTGATCTTTTCGGGTGAAGGCAACTGGTCAATAAACCCGCATATGGTACCAGAAGACATCAATGTTGTCGGTATATATATATATATATATATATATATATATATATATGTGTGTGTGTGTGTGTATGTGTGCTACATAGAAGATTGCGTAACAAACGAACACCCATGTACCAAAAAAGTCATGGAAAGTATCATATGAAAAAGATGAAAAGAACATAGGCACATTTTGCCTCCCTCAGTCTTGAATGCTTCACAATAAGAACGCAGAACAGAATAGGTCCAATAAATAATTTACAAAATTGGCCCCGACGACATTAAGCTTTAACATTTTGAAGCAGAACAACCAGTCCAAATCAATACACAAGCTTTAAAAGCGCTAAGCTTCTGATGCATCCTCAGTCACAGCCTAGCGTAGCTGTAAATTTGAGAAACTGATAATGATCTCAATTAAATATGCATGCCAGTCGTGCTGCACAAAAACGGCCCTTTACAGTTCATGGTAACAAATTCCCCAAAAGGATGGTTTCGGGCTTTGTAATTTACTGTTGACAGAGAAACCAGTAGAATCGTGACAACTATCGAAAGGCCGGAATTGTACGTTCTCAAGTTCAGAGCGTATGCGAACAGAAAGGCGAAAATGAAATAAAAATGAATGTCTGGCATGAACAAGAATAGAAAAAAAAAGTTTCCTAAATAAAGTACGCGGAAAGTTTTTCATGAATCTGGACACGCAAATAAATGAAAAACACAAAACCATTGTGAATCTCAGCTGCATCACGCACCGTCAAAGCGGTGGAAGTGGACGTTGAGGGAAGGAACTAAATTATTCCCTTCTGAACATAATACTGCTTTTTTTTTGTTCGACTTCGTTTAAAATGATTTTCAGATTTATTGAAGAGCGACAGAACTTGGTTCCGCTTTCATGGAACCAACATTTGAGGCAGTTTGAATGAAGTCCAAAAATAAGTTCATCGATGAGAAACAGACACAGCACAAAAGCGGCTGTTTCGAAACGAGAGACTCGCCTGCTTTGCGACAGATGGCGCGCAGAGTCTACGAATGAGGGGATATTCTGAAAAATCGGTGCTATACACGTGGTAATCTGTAGGACCATCTTGACGGCGGCCACGTGCCCAGTTCTCAAGCTTCACATTTTTGTGTTAACAGCGGCGCAATGGGTGTACCCCGTCTTTTAAAGAATGCGACGATGTGATAAAAAAGTGCATTCCCGCTTTGCCTTTGAGAAGGAAACCTGGTTCTAACACAGCTCTCAATATTGTTCAGTGTGGCACTGAAAAACTTGTGGATATAAAATTTACGCAATATTATCAAACATTCAAAGACATCGCAAAATAGGAACCTTTTTTTACGTGCATTTTTTACATGGGGCCAAGCTTCGTGTATATTTTTTTCCTGCAATGTTCAGCTTATTTGCGCTGCGTGGTACACATGAGGGCCGTAGTGATCGGTTGTTCAATGCCGAGCTGTCAGTCGTTGATACTATTGTTAGAAACATACTTACCGTAAGTAGCTGTAGGCAAATATAGACACTCTGCATAGAAAGCCAATATTGTCATTAAAAATGTAAGGTTGCTAGAAAAATGTAAAATCGCAATCGGCAGTATTAATTTTTTTAAAGAATTGGAAATGCCTCAATGGTAATATTTTATTCATTTTGCAGTTTTCGCAATAAAACATTGTATTTGTTGATGCACTTCGAGGGTATCTTTCTTATCTGAACTGTGAATTAGCAGAGGCGGGTATGGGAGACATCCTATGTGCGACTTGTTTCGGTGTATGCGAGCTGTCAGTTTGAGATGCGACAGATATGAAGATATCGTTTTCGTTACTCGCTAGTGTTGTGTTTGTGGGGTGGCAACCATGAGGAATCTCTATTCATATGTTCGAGGAAATTGTTATCTCGTCAACTATGCCACTGACTTATTTGTGTTCTTATGGCATTTTTGCTTGAAGCGCTAGCATTTATTTCACGTAAGATTAACATGTTAGATTACGAGCAACCTGTTCTGTATATATGCGTCCAAATTTCTTTAGCACAGGTAAAGATAGAGTAAGGTTTCGTTAACTCATGATCTTAACCATGCAGGGGAAACTGAAGTAAGTTGATGAATGATTGATTGCCTAACGCTGCGCTAAGGACTCAGAAACTACAAGAAAGAGAGCTTAAGAAAATGCTGTTTAAAACCATGCTTCAGGGTGCATTACTGGTATAATGTGCGTGTATACCACAGCGCTATCAATTTCGGCCTTAATTTCCCGCATGCCAAAAATATATGGGGATCCTTTTATGCTTCTCTCATATGAAAGTTGTGTGAATGACTGCGGAAGTTGCTTAACGAAGAAAAAAAAAGTGCCTTAGCGTTTGCCACAGCGAATTTTCAGAAAAACACTGATGTTATGGCTGCTCCTGAAACATTTAGACGTTTTTTTGTGAGAAACAGGGAGCAGTCAAAACTCTCATTGGGAACTGCCCAACTATGCATACGACATAATAAAGGAGATACGCTTTTATTTGAATTCTTTGTTTTAAATGCTATAGGCCATTTGTCGCCATCACAGTTAAATAAAATTGCGCTTCTATTCAAAACAAGAAAACTAAATTCGTTCCTGATGGTATGCTATCAAAGATGGTGCTGTTTCAGCTGCATAAATTCTCGCGCTGTACAGAGAATTTACAACCTACATTACATATGTGAAGCAAATGAATAAGTGGCATCCCCCTCAACATAAATGCCAGGAACAAACTGTTGCAGAGTTTAGAATATTTCAGACATTAGTTTTTGCGAACGTCAATAATATTCATTGGCTCTCATGTGATGTTAAACGGAAGTCTGTCACTTGGAGCGAACCGCACTGCAAAAAAAAAAAAAAAATCACAGCATATCCACGGGGTGAATGATGATGAGTGGGCGAAGCTCCGGAGGGAATTATCGGATCTCCCGCTTAAGGGGACGCTAGCACAAACGCGTTAGAAACGTGCAGTACTCTCTAGTAAGGGGGAGCGGCCACAGCGTCTTACGCAGCCATTTACACATGCCGGAACGTGCACCGCGTTTGCCGACGCCATCACATGACTGCTGAGAGAGTATACCCCCCGTACTCATAAACGCTCCTCGACTTGAACTTGACTTGCCACCGCCTTGGGCAGCGCGTTCGAACGCGTTGAAGGTAAGGCGGAGAGGCCACAGCGTCTTACACCAGCTTCTTACACGGGCCGTAACGCGCTAGCACAAACGCGTTAGAAACGCGGCCTTTCGTTAATGTTGGGTATTTATTGCCATCGTGGTGCGTGTGTCTATGTGCGCTTCGTGGCGTAGTGGTTAGCGCCGCGCGTTCGGAAGCGAGGGGTCCCTGGTTTGATTCCGCGCTACGGACACAACTTTCGGAATTTTTTTCTTAAAACGCCGGAAGCGTTCTCCGGAAGCCGGAAGCTGGCTTCCGGAACCGGAAGTGGAACAGGAAGCGGAAGTCGGCTTCCGGTTATACTATACGTATACATATATATGTATATATGGGCATACATACATATACGGACACACAACGCCATCTATGGAGCAATTCATAAAACTAGACGTGGCTACCTACTACGACGGGGACGAACGGGTGCTGCTATAAGGAGCTTCGCCCCTAAAAAAAAGCTAGATGAATAAGGAAAGGGTCTGGCAGGCCATCATTTGGAATACCTTGTCTCAATGGCGTGCTTCTTATCGCACCGTGTGATGCTGTTTTTTGTTTTCATATACATGCACAAGTAGAACACATAAAGCGGGATTATGTAAGATGAGCTGCTGAATAAATTTCGCTCGAATAGGAGTAAATGTTAGGAACAAGGGTAGGAACGTGCATACGTGTAAGGAGCGACATGATTTAGAAGCACTCATTACTCTTTCGTGAAGATCCAGTGCATTATTTCTGGTGAAAAGTGATGGGAAATCTAACAATGTGATCCCACGTTTATGTGTTGTTCCACTTCAAAGAGTGATGAGCCTGTCAACCTGCGGTGCATTAGGTAAGCCCAGCGGAATTCTATGTTCGCGAACGCTGTTTGCGCTCTGCCTACGCTCTTTACCTGCAGAGAAAATTTGTAGCATTCGATGAAAAGTTTCAAACCAAATGAGAAGGGCGCTTGAGTAAAATTAGTTTCAATATGCATGGATGCTAGGAACAAGGGCACGAGCGTGCGACCATATGATGTACATTTGAGTATTTAGAAGGTGCTTAGGAAACTTTAGTGACAAGCGAGTGAGTTATTTCTGGTGAGAAATCATGGGAAACGAACGCACTTGGAGCGCTGTAACATAAAGTTATTCCAATGGATTTTATTTCAATCTGCTGGCTTCATATTTACGTAAGCGCCGACGCAAGCATGGGCGCTGATGCGCAAAATTGTTTTGAACAGCCCCGTCGAACACTCCCCTCGTTTATATTGTTTGTTTTGTTTGTAAGTTTTGTTTTGTTTCAACGCTAATAGGGTTGCCTACAGCGTCATTTTTTTCTTATCTAATTGGCTGATGAGAGGCGAGCATCGCGCATAGAGAAGAGGGTTTCGCTGGGGGCCGAGTTAACGTAGTGAAAGTAGATAACCGGCTGAAGATAGGGGTCCTTTCATCTCTAATTGGTCTGCGTCCCCTTGTTTAGCTTGCGGCGGCTCGTCGACAATTGCGGTAGCGTGCAACGGGGCGTTGAAAATGCCGCCAAAATAGGTCATCATTGAAGAATATTTCGCCTATATATCAAGGTCGTATGCGAGCCGAATGCACTCGGCAAAGTTATACTACCACGCAAAATTGGTATTATGCGCAATGAAATGCAATTCTCGCTGACAGTGAACAGCATTCAATTTCTTTCAGAACGTGGCAGTCTCCGGCTATTAAAAAAAGTTCAAGGCCTGAATTCACGAAAATTTTCTTGCACCAAAATTGTTCGTAACACCCGATGCCAGCCAATGGCAATGTTGGACATACTAGCTACGGTGACCGGCCACTGACAAAGCGCACTTACGAAGAAGCAGCTTTGTAAATTTGGCCCCACTTTCGTTCAGCATTTTATTAATGCATCTTTAGTGCGTACACAAGACGGCCGTGGGACGGACAGGCGAACTAGGCATGGCGTGAGAACATATTTAACAAACGTGGAACGCTAATGGTGACAAAAGCGTACAATCCAAAATAAATGTTTGCCATCTGTTCTTTCTAATCATGCATAATCAGTATTTACACGTCATATTGAGAAGGAAAGTTATCGTAGTTTGCGAGACGTCTTCTGACAGACAGGCGAATTGGGCGAGGCCCCAAAATGTTTTACCAATCGCGGGGGGCTAGCGAAGAAAATAGAATAGAAACAGATTGTAATTGCTTAACGTGCTGCGCCCTTGATTCCCTATTTACATGTTGCACTGCTTACTTCGAACAGTGTCACCTTACATTGCATCGTGAAGCCCGTAGGATTTCTTTGTTGACGAACGCTCTGGACAAACACAATTTGTAGCGCTCGACGAAAACCTTCAATTAGGATTTGAGGTGTAGCGGCAAGAGAAAAAAATATTCAATGTGTGGCTGTATCTTGTCCGTTTTAGATGAACAGCGCCTCACAAAATAGACGACAGTAAAACTACCATATTCCACCACACAAGCTACATCTCGCTGCTTGTGTGCGAAAATCTAATACCTAGAATGCACCTAAATTATTTGTTATGGTGAAAAGCCAAGGGGGTTCGCACAGTACAATGTAACATCTCCGTTGAACGAAGTTCGTACTGCGCTTTGCCTGGCAATGTCCCCCTTAGATAGTTCCCATGAAATAAAATATTGAAAACCTGTCGTATATTTTCTTTGACAAGATGTTTGAAATGGTACTTCTAGACACACTTCAATTAAATGAAATCGTGGTAACTTGTGTAGAATAATCAGGCCGTGTTGGCTTTCGAACTAAAGCTTTACATTGCCCACCCCCTCCCCCACCCTCACTCACCCCCCTTTACCAGTATTTAGGTCATTGACCTGCATATATAGAAAAGTAGGGTTATTGGTAAATGTCTCAGACGTGGAAGACATCCATATGCGATGGTGTGCCTCCATAGTTTCAAGCTTGACAAAAATCTGTAACGCGCAGTGCCTCTTCTCGTAGTACGTGCCTTGAATCTATATTTACCGTAAGTCTCAGTTTTCTTGAGGGAAAGCTATAAATTAAAGATATTACGAAGTGATGAAAGCCAGACCTTCATGAACCGTTCTTTCACTAAAGAACGTGAAATCTATATGGCCATCTTTTTTTTTTTACTACTACTGGCATTCTCCCTCTTGCATCATTACGAGTTTTTTCTTTTATCTTATGCCGCCTTAACGGGTGCACTGCACTCTGTGGTGTGATTTTTCGAGACCTCGGTAATGCCATAAAATGCGGTCACTGCCTTGTTTCATATATATACAAATAATTTAAAACTAAATTTTGTGTTTTTATATGTTTGATGTGTCGCAGATAGGCTCACCATATGTGCTAGAGGAAGAAGATGAAGGAGAAGCTCATAATAAACATGGCGTATCGCCATTACCTATGTCTGGTGCTATAACATTACAATGTAGTTCGTGCTTATACTGAGGTCTTAAATGGAAGTTTCTGACAATGCAACCAAGCGCGGCTTTCTTAGCGAGTTAAAAATACAACGATTGCGTTGAGCATCGCCATTTAGTAGAGCCGCTGGCGACTGTTAGGTTCACATAGGTTCACTCACCTGCAAAATATTTCTACACATCCACGGTTTACAGCCTGAGAACATGGAGTGAATAAATGTTGCCTCACATGTACTGTGCTATTGCAAGTGGAGAGAAAATGGTCCTTAGTTATTTTCAACTAAGGCAACTGTGGCAGACACCAAACGTCTCGTATGAGAAAAACGTTTAACCACTATTGATAATTAGGCATAAATAGACAGGAATTCCACTGGATAAGGAGGAGGAATAAACTTTATTTATTGAGATGAACTGACGGTGAAATCGTCCGAGGTGGACAAGGTATATTTTTCGTTCAAGTAATTCATGTGGGCGAATAGTGAGCGCCTAAAATATTCGACATGTGCTTGAAACGTTTCTTGAGCGGAAATGTATAAATTCACACAAGATGCATAGGAATGAAAACGTATATAATGAACCGCATCGCTTTGAATGACACGATGATATAATGCCTCGAAGATTCGGCAGGAATATCTGCCCTCTGGTCACTGAACTAGGTATCATTTAAAAGCTATTGCTGATCCCGCATCTTCAGTTGCTCAATATCATGTGCAGCAATCTCGAATGTAACTAATGTTGGCTAATTAGTGCTTGATCCGGCCTACCCGTCGAGAACGCTGGCAACCAGCTTTAGCAGCTGTTTGAAAAATACTGCACAAATATCAAGCTTTTCTTATGCCATGCTTTCATAACCTATTCCCTTTACGAATGAGGTGGCTTAAGATATTGGGAAAGGCAGGATATTCTCAAGAATGATAACTGGTATACGTACATATGGAGTTTTTTGGGGGTTGTGTTTCTCATGTCGATGTTCATGTCTCTTCGTAATTCAGCACTGAATGTTCACTGAGCCACCTTATCCGCACGGACATTTATTTGATTTGCAACTGGCATGCGTTGATGAGTTTTCGCGGGCTCTCAGTGATAATTATACTGTTGTTTCTCAGACTTGTGTGGCAGTGGATGTTTGGAAGAACCGTCGCTCGTTACGACTGAGCGACCACTGTTATGAGCTGCGGAAATGCCTCAAATTACAGGCTTGGCGCAAGAGCCTAGGTCCTCCTAGTGCGTTGATCGACAAACAACAATAATTTACGACGACCGACTGAGGAAAGCAGCCTTCCAATTCCGACTGAGGAGAAAACTTTCAACATCAGCCTTTTATATAACGAAAAGAAAAAAAAAGGCCATACGCCATTGAGTGTTCGAAGAGTGATTGCCGCACAGCTGTCATGATTGCTAATTACCAGTTGTAACTTTAATCAAGAAAGCAATGCGGCAAGCTGTAGGGAGGCAATCTTCACGAGAGTTGCTTAATTTAATTTGGTGTTTCGTTCTATGAGCCGTTTTGTTAGAATGGAATCAGTGTGATGGACACGTTGACGTCTTTCCAGAATTCTTTACCCTCAGTATTTGAAAATTACCCCTTTGCATTTACCTCTTCCTATTTTATTTTATGCAGCTGCCATTTTCCCTTTATTTTGCACGACCGAGAGAGTTTCAAAACATTATTAATACAACATGCACATTAAGCATGACAGCCGCGGTGATTGCGGTATCCGGAGCTCATATTTTAACCGCGGATGACTTGGGAACCTGTAGCAGAGGATCTCAGGTCAGGCAGGAACTCCCCGAACTTATCGAATTCTTTCCCGTTGGTAAATGCAAGTGGAAACTTTATTGATATATAAATTATTTGGAACCCGAGGTCAGACAATTCAATGGGCTTTATGAAAGCGGGGAAACCTTTTTCACAATTGGCGTCTTTGCACAGTGATGCGTAGCCTCGAAAACTGTCCTAGTGTAAGTGTAGAAATTAATGAGAGTTCCTGGTGCTGCATTTCGCAAAAAAATGCAACGCAGTGGTAAATATTACCTCGGCTTTGGTGCCCTGCTTCACTCCTAATTTGAACGGAGTGATGTTAATTATGCTTAAAAGGAAACACAGTGTAGCCCTTTATGATTCCGACAAATATATTGCGGCCTAAGCAGTCTTAATGAGAAAGCCTCATTAAGGTTAATGAAAACATGCTTGTACTTCGGTACAGTGCCAAACGCGACTAAAACACTGCGACTGCACTGTAATACCAGTGATCATAAACTTACACATAAAAAAAGCGGCGCAAAATTGAGTGCAATACAAAAAGTCACATCACTTTTCTTACTTAACTGTCGCTATTCAGGTAACCATTCTACCGATTATAAATCACGAACCACCTATTTTTTATTTCCTCTTCATGTTAGCGAACATTGTTTAACTGCGCGAAAAAACGGGTGCGAGTTGCAAGTCTGCACCCGTCCTTGTCCCATGCTGTTTCTGTGGTACGTTTTTTCACGCAGTTAAACAATGTTCGCTAATATGTACCCCCTCGCCCAACAACAAGTTCTTCCTGTTCATGTTCATTGCATTTTTTAAGGGGAACTGCGCCGCTAGGAGTACGCTGAGTACAAATTTACGCTGTACTACGATGCCCTCTTCAACCGCTAAACATTTTGTTCACGGTTATAATTGTGTAATTTTATATTGTCAGTATCATACCTCACTAATTTTTTTCGGATGCCAATGCATGAATATTTTTGCACTGCATTTTTGAAATATTTCATGCGTATCACTGGCAGTTCTGCCTTCTTTGTGCACAGATAAGCGCAAGCCACGAGCACGTGAGAAATTGCGTCCAAATAGACAATTCACTCCGTGGTATCTTGGCCTGGAGTTTCTTCAACAGGATACAATTAACACAGTGCTACGGCGAATAGAAGTAAAGAAAAAAGTGGACGGCGGATTGCAACATTTCTAACTCCTACAATTATAGGCGGAAAATGTATTCTCGAAACCTTCGCACAAGCCGAAAACGTTGCCATAAATATTACTGTTCATCATGCATCGTCCTTTGCTAATTCTTCGTTTGAAGAAAATGAGGGATAGATGTTTTTATCAGTTCTTAAGGTCGTTTCAGGTAATGGTTGGCTGCATGCTGGGGAATGTGTGGAATAAATAAATGACGCTTTTAAAGGTTATCGCAACTTAAAACTGGTTTATTCCTATAGGCCTAAAGTGAGTTTCGAAGAAGTATACTAAAGGCGGAATCTGTGACCGTGAAGAGTACGGCACTCGAGTCTGCTATTTCCGAGCAGTGAAGTTTATCTATGAATCCGGCGCTGTGGTATGCTTCACGAGCTTTTGAGATGCGACAAATTCGGTAAAAAATATTTTACAATATTGACTTCTGCTGAGCATAGTCATATGTTGCCATAACTGCCATAATGAAGAAAGGTAAAACAGAAGATCACATTTGATGTGGGCCGGAAATTATCCAAATTTCAACTGAGCTTTTCAGTTTTTTTCTGCGCTATACCCACAATACCCTTGTTATTTCTCGTTGCAGCCTAAAGTTGCAAAATTTTTTACCTGATCTCTGCCTCTTCGAGAGGACTGAGTCTCTTGTTTTGACGACTTAAGTTTATGTTGCACTAAGAAATCGAGCGCACGTTTACCGTCACAGAAAGTCAGCAGGGCAGCAAGTTATCGGGCTGTGCGATAAGAAAAAACGAAAATAAAGGTTTAGCAACCTGGTGCCACAAGGCCAGAAGCAAGATAGTGGAGCCATATTGCTTCTTACGGTTCATGGGAATAGAATCTTGACCAAGGAAAACGATATTTCTATTTGCGCCTCTTCGGAATATACTTTTTTGTTATCCTTCCAGGAAGAAAAGGCTGAGGAGGGGTGACCTTCATAGCACTGGCAAATATAGCTTTTGGAAATTTCAGGCACCTTTAGCCGTGTTTTTCTAGCGCTCTTTTAGGCCGACTACACAGCGGCCCTATATATAACTACGAGCCAATACCCCTTTATTTCCTGCCAGATCACACTTCCGTGCGAGTGCTGAGGGAATCTTCTGCCGGCGCAATAGGGTTGAATATTTAAACTTATAATAATTTTACTCAGTGGAAAACTTAGGGGACAGGCAGATTTTCGCAAGGTTACGAATGCTTCAAGACATCCACTACATTTTATTGAGGCTTCTGCTGATTTGAGTATATGATTCTAGATGGCATTTCATTTCAGGTGCACGTTTATAGTTTTTTTGACAGGCTAAGTCTGCATGGAAACCTTTATTGTGGCCATGAGCAGTGGATGATGTCCGTTCGAAATGCCGATAAGAATGTCGAGGAAAATTTGTTGAAAGAAACATTTGTGCAAGCGCAAATAAATTAGGGACGAATGTTAGGCATGTCAAGGGCGGTGGCAGAGTTTTGAATTTGTGGGGTAATCGGGTGCAGTTTTGTAAATTAGCCCTTTCTGTTCATTTCGCTTAGGAGCTCCGGTGGCATTCGTTTAGAACTGCTCTGGGTATCAAATGTGAAACTTTGTAGCAGTAAAGCTTGTCTTGAGAAGAACATGAAGAGTAAACGTAAATTTTAAAGGTGGTTCGGTATCCCCACAGGAAATACTTTGGTCCAATTAGGATTCTTCCTAAAACTTGCCGGGGTACAAAAAGATTAGTGTGCGCACAGCTAGAAGTAATAAGGGCAAGCTCTGCTGAAATATTACATTCACTAGAAGGAAGGAGATGTAGCGCTTCAAAAGATTTAGGTACATTAGTGGCAGCCAGGGTCCTTTCTTTTTTTCGCTATCACGTTGGGTTTCTTTAGGACGCGGTAAGAAAAAATGGCGAAGTAGGTAGAAAGTTAACTGTTGCTTCATCGGACGTAGCTTAACACGCTCATTAGAAGTTGGGACTTATAACTCTAATACTTGCACATTCGGTTGCTTAATTTTGAATAATTATGCAATTAGACAACTAGACATGTTGAAAAAGTAGTGTACAATGCTCCACAAAATGCCTAACCGGCATTAGTTTAAACCAAAGCTTAAGATAACTGGGCGAGCCTTTACGAGTTCAGAGAGCTAATTAGACAGCGGTAACTCTAAGCAGTCGCACGTTCAGCCACCAACGCTCGAAGTCAGTGTGAAAGAAGTACAAAATTTCCATAGGGCTTGGAAACCCTTGTTTCTCGCTAAAATTTTCCCACGCTATTTCAAAGAATGCACCGGGCTCCGTGCTCCCTAAGTATCACGCTCTACTTTTCTGGAAGTTTAGTTGAGATTTCTCAGATTAAGCCTCTCTGATTTCTTAGTACATCTTTTTCACAAAGGAAAGGGTTCGTTGGGGACATACGTTTGAAAAAACAAAAATACATATGTCTCAATATAAACGCACGCTAAATACTGTAGATCAGAACAATATCAGTACTACTAAGCATTACAGACACCGCGACCCGTTGAGTGCTATAGAAGCGTGAACTGCAACTGCGTCAACTGCTTGTAGAGGCTCATACCGGATAATATCGCCAACCAGCAAGTGGGAGATTCTAACATACTGGATGTTCATACGTACAGTCAAAAATGTTTTGAGAGCTTCCTTTTTCGTCGAGGCAGAGAAGACGATTTGCGGGCACGACCGTATAGATTTGGCAGAAACTGTAAGCGACGTGCCATGTTTCGAAGTTTGTGTAAATTCTTTAAAAAGAAGTAAAACATTTTGGACTGTTCGAGCCGCCAAATAAGTTACTGCCAAGATTCTATCCTGTGCTATGTAATAGCAATAACAACGACGAGCCTGACAGTGTTCACCATTTTTGTCATAACAGAAGCCCCATTACACAGACCGGTACACAGCAATCATGTGAAAGCTACGAAATTTATTTGTATTTTATCCGTCATGAACTCGAACCACTTACTTCCGACTTTATGTGCTGATGTGAAAGTATAATTTCCGGCTAGCATTTGAAATAATTGTGAATGCCGGTAGGGTGATACCAAAGCAGTTGTGGGTGTTATGTATTGTTCTATCCATGCGAGTGAGTGATATTGCATAATTATCATTGCAGTTGTTTGAACATAGTTCCAAAGTCAAGCTATCTCAGTCGTGCTTTGATCAACCATGGAGGACGAAGAGATACACTGATTTTCATGTATGCATTCCCCCAATGACCTGCTGTTAATAAGCTCAGGACTAACCAAGGAGCACTCTCTGGCATATTTTGGCATTCAACACTCGCTCTACATGAATAGAATCCGCAACACAGCGAGATAAAGAAAGACCCGGGACATTTGCCGAAGAAAGTGCAGTGCATAAAGGCATTCCCTTTAGGATGATTTGAGCTGCATCAACTCATACACAGCACCTTTCATACCAAAATCAATACAGCCGTTCTTCGTCGCTACATATGGAAGACATGGATTTCATGCAATACCAGTTCTACGCTGTTCCTTTTGTTCCTAACTGAGAATTGAAATGTACCGAAGAACCTCTCACCCGTGGAAAACCCTGAAAAATGAAAGATGGAAGAAAACAGAATGTGAAGAAAGAACGGCAAAGAGGCGAAGATCAAAGGCGCATCCGAAGTCAGATGACTATACTGCGTAGAAAATTCAATCTCGAATGTGCCGAAGATCGACAGCACGTGGTTGAGGTCGAAGCTATGTAGTTTGTTACTGTTACTTTTGGTTCTGTACGAAGGGCCTGTGATACTCTGGTCCTTGTAGTTCTTTCGAAAGCAACTCTGTCGACTATTCTCTTTCTTTAACAAGGTTCGGTAGGTCATACTATTGTTGAAAGAAGAGTGCCCGAAAGTATATATGAAACAAGAAGGAACAATTTTTAAAGCTTATGAACATATAAAGAAACTTATAATATTACCTCGCCTGTGCTGCTATGTACCACAGGAAAAAGTAGCATAGCAGAAATCAGACATTAACATCGAATAGTGTTCCAGAAGTGTCTTTCGTGCATTTACCGATTACATTGCTTTCTTACTACCTATGATTCTATGCCCCAACTTACTGCAGTAAATAAACTGGTAACTATTTACGAATGAATTTTTATCGCGACTGCTACTATTGTCATATATGTGGCGCTTTGATAGCCTCGTGGAACATAAAGGTCGAAGGGGCGAAGATCCATTCTACCTGTTTGCACTTTGCAGATCTAAAATGTATGAATGAATTCTGGGGATTTACGTGCCAAAACAACGATTTGATTATGACGCACGCTGTAGTGGGATACTCAGGAATAATTTTGACCACGAGGGGATCTTTAGTGCGCGCCACAATGCACGGAACACGGGCGTTTTCGCATTTCGCTTTCATCGAAATGCGGCCACCACGGACGGGATTTCATCCGACGACCTCGTGCTTTGCACCGCAACACCATAGCCACTAAGCGACCGCGGCGGGTGTAGTTTTCAGATCTATGATGTAAATACATGACAATAGGCTTAAAGTAACCCAAACGAATGTCTTACGCCGCTCCAATCGCACCGAAAGCATATAAAACCCGTTGAGGGAAGAGAAAAAGGTGAATTGTTTTGAAAAAAATATCTGAGATAAAAGAATGCAACACCGTGGCACAACGAAGGCACTGATGCGGATTGTTCGCTAATTTTATTGGATCATATGCGAGGCTCCTTGAGTATTTTAGTATTTCGCAGCGGACATTGCGCTCTTAGTCAAGAGTTTTTGTTTGTTTATACTTGCGAAATATTTTCTTCTTGAAATAGGAAACTCTTTTCGAACATCTAATGTACATTTTTTTCCATTTTTATTGTATGTTCTTCTTCTTCTGAACGAAATTATATGAAATAGCCTGTAGCATTTAGCGCGGTTGTCCCGGGTTCATAGGAAACACCTGGAGAAGCACACCTAATTTCCACGTGTAAATAAAATTTTAATAAACTAAATAATAATAGGCTTATGTTAATATTACTTTATGCATTGCTTTAGCCTGCATTTTGATAATATGTAATTTAAGACAGGCAGCACCGAAATGAGGTTCATCTAAATCAACCCTAAAAAAAACAACAGTCACTGAAATATGCCACGAAGTCTATTGGCGTCCTTTCATTTGTCAATACTCTAGTTAACCGACAATGAACTTGAGAGAAAATAATCATGGGAAGAGAAATGTATTGCATAGTCTAATTGTAGAAAAAAATCTTTACAAATCAAACTGAGTCAGCTTTCCAACTTCATACATTCAAGGACGTGAATGCAGTATTAAAAAAATGTGACTTATTACAGATAAGAATAGTTTTTAGCATAAATTTTTACCTTATCTGACAGCAGCTTGGGATTTTTTTTTTCATAAAAATAACATTCACCGCTTAGTAAGTAGCCTCTCAGTAAGTAATCCACCCAAAGAGTGGGAATTATGCGGTCTGTTACAGATCCCCCAATAAAAATTTAAATGAAAAAAAAAAATGAAAATAAAGGTATCGAAGTATCGTGGAATAGACTAAGTGAAAATGCCTATAGCGGATAACAAATAACGTTCCTCAAAATTTAATACTTTTTGGCGCTGATATTGTTATGATTGAGTGGTAATAGCATGATCAG
This sequence comes from Dermacentor silvarum, assembly GCF_013339745.2. Taxonomy (NCBI): domain Eukaryota; kingdom Metazoa; phylum Arthropoda; class Arachnida; order Ixodida; family Ixodidae; genus Dermacentor; species Dermacentor silvarum. The sequence continues at coordinate 136,299,603 of NC_051159.1, read as the reverse complement.
TCCACCACTATGACTGTTTCCAATGCAGTGACTTATTCTTCATTTACATTTTTGCCCATTTGCAAACTTTGCTTATATATTTTAAACGCCAATAATATTTTTACGTAAAAATTGACATAGGACAATATCACATTTTAAACAGTTTTTTTATCAAGTCAATGCTATTCATAACATCGAACTCGCTGAGCAGACATCCTTCGGATTTCCTCAGGTGTAACTAACAGTACAATATCGCACTGGATTAGACGGTGCAATGTGATTATGAAACACACTACCATACCATGGTTGGAAATGGTTGATGCAGAAGAAGTATGAATATATATCTGACAGAGGTTCCTGTCCTTTATGCAACTAAAAGTGTGCTAATTATGACGCTTACGAAGTAATAGGCGCGCAGAAACTTGGGCTGATGACCAGACATGTTTCCAGGATGGTTATGGCGCGCGCATTTTCTGTACATCATAGCACCATCAGTCATTTTGATTGTTTCAAATGATGTGAAAGGACGACTCGGCAGCTGTTTCTGCGATTGAAAAAGTCCATAAAAACTGCACCACAGCTGTGGCAAGAAACTATAATAACAAACTTAATTATGTGAGGCTGACAGACATTTTCACTGAGGAAAGATAACATTAACACCAACTGTCGTGGTGTTAAGCTTTCGTAATGTTGCTAACTAACTTCTCCATTGCTCATTCAAGGGCACATTTCGCGGGACCGTTGCAACAAGTAGTATTACAAGCTGAAAGATAGCAGATTTTATGCTTCCCACACGCTGATTAACACGGCTTTCGCTGAAGTCCGGTTCTTATCAACTTCTCAAACCACGTTAAGCCACGCAACAGTTCCCGCCTTTCGTAACAGTGCATTCACCACATGGCTACACTGGCAATGTGTTCATGTGTTTTTGTTGCTGAGGGTCACAGTTAGTAATTTTTCTCAATTTTCAGTGCTGCAGTGCACAGTGATCACGTTGTGAACCTGGATACACGTCAGACGTAGAGCTTGTTAAGGTTTATCGCTTTCGTTGGTCGTTAGTCACACATAGTTGCACATATGCCCGCTGAAACTTTGTGCAACGTCACCGCTGTTCAGAACTTTTCATAAAAAAAACATTTTTATCGGCACGTGTTACTGAAACTGTGTACTTCGTTTCAGAATTGCGACACTTTTATTCCGTGAACTTGAAATGCTTAAGTCTAGCTGTAACATGACGCTGGAATGTTCTTGCAAAAGGATTCTATACAATTGAGTGAATAGTAATAAGAACGTTCTACGCGGTATAGGACTCAAAGCGGTACTGAGAAACGTAACCAGTTTAGTATAGGCTGTATAGATTTGAAGCACCTGTTGTATGTGCTAAACAGGACGAAATATGAATATACGACAGCGAACGCTTGAAGCAGAGATTAACAAAGACAATTCATTTTACGGCAAGTACTACGTTTTCACGACTCAGAGTGACGGAAGGAAGAATACTCATAGTTCTGCATTTTTCTCACTATAGTATATAAATTAATGGCTTTTACTGTGCTAAAAGATTAGACGCTAAATATATTACCACATACGAATACCAAATAGCTCCGTAATATGTACCCACGGAATGCAGAAAATGTTCTCTCATTCGCACAGTGCTGGAACTGTAAAGTCCTACATTCCTAGAGTACTGTTAAATACCAGAAAAAGACGTGTAATCTAGGAAACGTGAAAATTGGTCACCCTCAAACAAAACGAAGGAAATGGCTACAGGATACGGTGGTGTGGAAGTCAGATATACAGTGTTCGCTTAGAGAGAAACTTAATCACACATTTTCTGAAAGCTCAGCAACCTCGAAACCGATAGAATCATTAATAGTGAGTTTTCGTACATACTAATAAAAATGTGAATGCTGTGAAAGCAAAGAGAGCATCATCTATAGCGCTTATTTAGTCTTCTTATTCTCTGTTCTTTGTTTGAGGGCGACAATAGTCTTGCGCTGTTCGCTTAGTATGCCATATTGATGTTGCCGCCAGATTACAGGAAAACGTCATCATCATCATCATCATCATCAGCCTATATTTATGTCCACTGCAGGACGAAGGCCTCTCCCTGCGATCTCCAATTACCCCTGTCTTGCGCTAGCGTATTCCAACTTGCGCCTGCGAATTTCCTAACCTCATCATCCCACCTGACTTTCTGCCGTCCTCGACTGCGCTTCCCTTCTCTTGGTATCCATTCTGTAACCCTAATGGTCCACCTGTTATCCATCCTACGCATTACATGGCCTGCCCAGCTCCATTTCTTCCGCTTAATGTCAACTAGAATATCGTCTACCCCCGTTTGTTCTCTGATCCACACCGCTCTCTTCCTGTCTCTTAACGTTACTCCTAAGATTTTTCGTTCCATCGCTCTTTGTGCGGTCCTTAACTTGTTCTCGAGCTTCTTTGTTAACCTCCAAGTTTCTGCCCCATATGTTAGCACCGGTAGAATGCAATGATTGTACACTTTTCTTTTCAACGACAGTGGTAAGCTCCCAGTCAGGATTTGGCAATGCCTGCCGTATGCACTCCAACCCAATTTTATTCTTCTGTAAATTTCTTTCTCATGATCAGGGTCCCCTGTGAGTAGTTGACCTAGATAAACATATTCCTTTACAGACTCTAGAGACTGACTGGCGATCCTGAATTCTTGTTCCCTTGCCAGGCTATTGAACATTATCTTTGTCTTCTGCATATTCATCTTCAACCCAATTCTTGCACTTTCTCGATGAAGGTCCTCAATCATTTGTTGTAATTCATCTCCATTGTTGCTCAATAGGACAATGTCATCTGCAAACCGAAGGTTGCTGAGATATTCGCCGTCGATCCTCACTCCTAATCCTTCCCAGTCTAAGAGCTTGAATACTTCTTCTAAGCATGCAGTGAATAGCATTGGAGAGATTGTGTCTCCCTGCCTGACCCCTTTCGTGATAGGTATCTTTCTACTTTTCTTGTGGAGAACCAAGGTAGCTGTGGAATCCTTGTAGATATTTGATAAGATATTCACGTATGCCTCCTCTACTCCTTGATTACGCAATGCCTCTATGACTGCTGGTATCTCTACTGAATCGAATGCCTTTTCATAATCTATGAAAGCCATATAGAGAGGTTGATTGTACTCCGCAGATTTCTCGATTACCTGATTGATGGCATGGATATGGTCCATCGTAGAATATCCTTTCCTGAAGCCAGCCTGTTCTCTTGGTTGACTGAAGTCAAGTGTTGTCCTGATTCTATTGGAAATTATCTTGGTGAATATTTTATACAATACTGAAAGCAAGCTAATGGGTCTGTAATTCTTCAGTTCTTTAACGTCTCCCTTCTTATGGATAAGTATAATGTTGGCGTTCTTCCAGCTCTCTGGTACACTTGAAGTTGTGAGGCATTTCGTATAAAGGGCCGCAAGCTTTTCAAGCATGATATCTCCTCCATCTTTGATTAAATCTACTGTTATTCCATCTTCTCCAGGCGCTTTTCCCCTGGTCATGTCTTTCAAGGCCCTTCTAACTTCATCGCTAGTTATAGAAGGAGCTTCTGTATCCGGTTCATCACTATTTCGAATGAAAGTAGCTTGGCTGTTTTGGGAATTGTACAGGTCAGTGTAGAATTCTTCCGCTGCTTTTACTATGTCATCGAAATTGCTGATTATATTACCATGCTTATCTTTCAGTGTATACATCTTGCCTTGTCCTATGACAAGCTTTCTTCTTACTGATTTCATGCTGCGTCCATATTTTACGGCTTCCTCAATTTTTCCCACGTTATAATTTCGAATATCCCTTACTTTCTTCTTGTTGATCAGTTTTGACAGTTCAGCGAATTCTATCTGATCTCTTGAGTTGGACACTTTCATGTTTTGTCGTTTCTTTATTAGGTCCTTTGTTTCTTGGGAGAGCTTCCCTACAGGTTGCTTTGGTGCCTTACCTCCCACTTCAATTGCTGCTTCTGAGATCAGCCTAGTTACGGTTTCATTCATTAGCTCTATGTTATCTTCATCTTCCTGTTCTAAAGCTGCATATTTGTTGGCGAGCACCAGCCTGAATTGGTCTGCTTTCACCCTTACTGCATCTAGGTTGGCCTGTTTCCTCTTGACTAATTTCACTCTTTCTCTCTTCAAATTGAGAGAAATCCTAGACCTCACTAACCTATGGTCACTGCACTTTACCTTACCTAACACTTCTACATTCTGCACTATGCTTGGATCGGCAGAGAGTATGAAATCTATTTCATTCCTTGTTTCTCCATTAGGGCTTTTCCAGGTCCACTTCCTGTTGGTGCGCTTCCTGAAGAATGTATTCATTATTCGGAGCCTATTCCTTTCCGCGAATTCCACGAACATCTCTCCTCTTGCATTCCTAGAATCGATGCCGTAGTTTCCGATTGCTTGCTCGGCAACCTGCTTTTTGCCCACTTTTGCATTGAAGTCGCCCATGACTACAGTATACTGAGTGTGGACCTTTCTCATTGCTAATTCCACATCTTCATAAAACTGTTCTATCTCTTCATCATCGTGACTGGAAGTTGGGGCGTAGGCTTGTACTACCTTCATTTTGTACCTCCTATTCAGCTTTATTATGACGACTGCTACCCTCTCACTAATGCTGTAAAATTCATCAATGTTGCCCGCTATCTTGTTATGGACTAGAAATCCTACCCCGGATTCTCTCTTATCTGGAAGACCTCTGTAGCAGAGGACGTGGCCGTTAGTCAGCACTGTGTAAGCTTCACCAGTTCTTCTAACCTCACTAAGGCCAATAATATCCCAGGCAATGCCTGATAATTCCTCAAATAGTCCTGCTAAGCTAGCCTCACTCGAGAGGGTGCGCGTGTTGAACGTTGCCAGGTTCAGTTTCCATTGGCGGCCTGTCCGGACCCAGAGATTCTTAGCACCCTCTGCCACGTCGCAGGTCTGACCGCCGCCTTGGTCAGGTGCTCCGCAGCCACTGGGGACTGAGGGCCATGGCTTAATTGTCGGAGTCATCAGGGAGGTAGTGGCCGAATACTGCACCAGGGAGGCCAATTCCTGTTCTGGTGAGGGAGTGACTTTGATGAAGCTTAGTGGGCCTGCCTAGTTTTGGTTGCACCTGAACTAGTATAGCCCCACTAGCTCTCGGCAATATGTATTTTTTTTTCTTTGCCGGTATCAGGCACCACTCCATGCCTGAAAATGTAGTGGAATGGAGCAGGATTCGAACTTACGACCTTCAGATTTGAAGTTGGGTGTTCTACCTCTACTCCACCACCACCACACAGGAAAACGTAAAAGGAAGCAAATCAATACATTGTTGCCTCTGTTAATCAATAAGGGCTACAGTATAGGGGTGCAGCTGTTGCCATAGCCAATTAGAGAGCACAGCGCTATGACCAAATTTACAAGAGCCCGTTCCTACTTTGTTTGCATCACTATCGTGCAGCCTTACGGTTTAAGCCGGCCATTCCGCTCACCGCCTGTGCTTTTTTTTTTTTTTTTGCTCTTGATTTCACTTTCGACTTTCGCCGAGCTTCGCGTGCTACAGGGTGCGTATTATTATGCATGAAGCAGCTGAGCTTAATATGCCTATTCATTTTCTCTCCATGGACGACATGACCATCTGCGAGTTAATTGCTGCAACCGACAAACTACAAGGCTCTAGAGCCATAAAATGAGGTTTGTTGCCGTAGAAAACTTCTGCCTTAGGAGATCCTAAAACTTGTCCGCTGGTTTTACGTCTTTTAACTACTTACTTGATGAAAATGCGCCGAGAGTGCACAAATAATTACACGCAAAAGTAGTTCCCGTGCTTTTTATACATTGCTGTGATGAGGCGGAATGACCCATTGAAATCACTTTAGCCATTGAAGTAAGTAAAATGAACACAAGTGAAAAGCTTGTGGTGTCCAGGCCCATTTATACTGGGTAAATGATTAATTATTGGTCAGAAGTTCGCGTTCTCGGTGCTCAGAATATGATATACACTTTTTGCGGTCTATTTCGAGAATCGTTTTTTTTCTACTGCGTATATTTCTGCATCATACGCTTATAACTAGTTTGAACCGGCCTTGCATTGCTAAGCCTGTGGGCGCGGAATAAAACAGGGCCGCGGCGGCCGCATTTCTATGGGGGCAAAATGCAATAACGCCAGTGTACTGAGCATTGGGTGCACGTTTAAAAACCCCAGGTGATAAAAATTATTCCGGAGTCCCCCCGCTACGGCCTGCCTCATAATCATATCGGGGTTTTGGCACGTTAAAACACAGAAATTAAATAACTCGTTTGATAACTGTGCACCGGAAGAGAAAAATTTTAAAGAAATGTCAAACTATGATAACTACACTAGGACAGACTACAACAAGATTGGTAACAGAATTATTGTGTGTCCCAGATAACGTTAGCCAAGTTGTTCAACAAACAAAAATATATAAAAACATGGTGAGAGATACAGTTATAAAACCTAGAGTGTTTGGCAGGTCGGATGACCAATCACCATAGCTACTGAAATCATATGTTGCTCCGAGTTGTAATTCTTTTTTCTTCTTTTTTTTTGAACATCTTGGTTAACGTTAGCTGGGACACCTTACATGGGCCGAACGAAAAATTCAAAACAAACTTTCCTTTATTGAGTGGTTGGTCACGACAGTTGTTGCTATCCTCGTTTCCGCTTGTAATTACGTGCAGTCTTACGTGCATTCATCAATAAAAGTGTAAGCTATGAGCCTTTATAATCTGGTCATGAGTATGCTAAGTTGACTTCATTATCACTTAGCGAAAAGCTTTAGACATGCAAAGAAGAAGTTGAAAGGACGCTCCTTTCTTTTCGCATGAACTCAGAGACAGAATACTGAGAAATATCAGCGTGATAGTGCGATGTCCGGTGGAACGTAGTTAAGAAACCATACGAATACACAGCAATATCTCCTTAATTCCTCATGTGTGTTCTTAGGCAAGTCGTTACTGCAAATACTGAGCCGGCGAAAGAGCCTTACATGACATGATTGTTGACATATTGAATATCAGTAGAAAGACACCACAGATATCACAAAGAAACATACTTGTCCAGAAGATTTTACATCCACCTGAAGTACGTTATCACAACGCGTGCAAGACATTTTCAAATACCAATTAAATCCGCTGCTCTTTAGACATAATGGGAGCAAGCGCTCAGCTCGCAGGTGGTCTGACCACGCAGGTGCTCTGAAGAGAAGCGATTCATTATAGCCATCCCCTGTTAAATTGAAAGTTTATTTATGCAGCGTAGAGATATGAAATCAGATATTGCATCGTCATCAAATATAAACCTAACTGAAAAAAAAAAACTCATTGCAATCCTTCATAGCACGTGTTCGTATAACACTCACAACTATTCTTAGGAGCCTTAAACTTCGCACCACAGTTTCAGCAGGTTATTTTGGGGAGATCAGAACAACCTGTCTGCGGTCGCTGGTTGAACACCAGTGCACTGTTCGATTAAGATACGTCCACACTAGCGAAAAAAAAAAAAAAAACTCGCGTGGCATGCTTTAGATGGTAAAATGCGTGCCGCGAAAACAGGTGTGCGGCAACTTTTTCTCCTTACTTGGAGCGAATGGGTCTTCGAGCTATTTTTTGCGGCAGGCCACTCGCCGCAGATTGGGGCGAACAATGTGGAGCGACCGATTCATTTGCGTGCAAAAACGCTGCAAGGAAATATACCCCCCTCTCTCAGCATCACTGATCACAGCCATAGTGAATGCAGATGATAGCGATTCGCTTGTTTGCTGCGGCAAAAAGACGCTCTCAAGTGTGGTCATGCCAATGCTGACGCCTTCCGCCACCTACGACATGCCGCTCGCGTTTTTCCCGGTAGTACGAATGTACCTCTATGAGCCGCTGATGTTGGCTTCTACCCTCGCATCGCCCCCGATATGAGTAGGCGAGTGCGTATCTTAATATTCATTCCTCATTAAATAATACTGCTTGTAGAAGGAACTATTCTAGATATGCTCGAGAACAAGTGGGCCCAACTGAATGTGTTGGAAGGTTTAGGCAGCCATTTTTAGGAAACCACCGTTCGTTAGTAAACTATCACCTGAAGTAGATATAGTATTTCTGCTTATTCTGTTTATGCTGGTGTATATCTGAAAGCATACTAACACGGCGCAGATAGCTGCGCTTTGACCGAGCCAGCTATTCCATTGTTTCGTATGAAATAACTGTGTGAATTTGTTCAGCCCAACTATGGACACCCAAAATGGGCACAGATGCCGAAAAGAAAGGTACGGTACAAAAATACTAATAATTGCCGATGTACTACGAGTAATTTGTGGTTTCCAGTATTTAAGCGAAGCTTTATAAGCTCACCAATGTTGGCGGCGGTGGTGGTGGTGTCACGCTGAAAAGTGAGCCGACCCTGGTGATCGGGCAGAAAGGGTCGAAGCTCAATGGCACATGCCCCGGTCATGTGAGCCGATCCTGGTGATAGTGCAGTAAGCGTCCAAGCTCAATGGCACATACCCCTGTGGGCTCGGTTACCTGTAACGCGCCCTTGAACTGCCCATGTCACACGCGGGGCCCAAAGAGACAAAATCACCAGCCATTCCCTTGTTGAGATAATGGGGATAAGCGAAGCTCGTCGTCCGATTCCAGCGTGAGAGATTCCGAAGCCCAGGTCAATGAAGAGCCGCGGACCCCGAGTTGCGGGAGCGCGATGTTGAGGCCAAACATCAGCGAAGAGCCGCCGACCCTGAGTTTAGGGCAAACGAATCGGAATGCCTGCGATAGTGTCGTCTTGCCAAAAGCTTCGCTTACCCCTATTCTCTCAAAGCGAAGCTTTATATGTCTAGGAAAAATCATACATGGTTAGGCGAAATTGCCTGTGTGAAGACAACTTTCATCATCAGGATTGGCTCGAACATCGTCGTCTTCTTCCGCAGCTGGCTCGTTGGCACCCTTCGAGTTGCGCTCCTGCTCGTGCTCGGCACGCGCTCGTGCCACTGCTCCCGCGTTTGTCGTCGTCGTCTTCTTCCACAGCTGGCTGCGTTGTCGCTCATCATTCCAGCGTAGATTTTATCTTCTGCCGTCGTAATGGGGAGCCCTCGTTTACGGGGCATGAGCAATTGCTTACGGGGGTATGAGCAATTCATTGTCTTACGTAACGGACATATTTAATGTTGAAGCAATTTAATTTCGAAGAATCGCAAGCGGCAATGGGGCAGGCGAATGCTGCTAACCACGCCACCGAGCAAACTCGAGACATCGAACGCAAGCGACAACGGCGGACTGCAGGCATACCGTCAGTGACGTCGTGCTCTCCGTTGTCGCCGAAAGTTTGTGTAACCTCATGATTGAGATATACTTTAATGAACCCTCGGGATTAAGCCAGTGGTAAGCACCGTGACCGCACGTTTCTGCTTTGCTGGTTAACCATCTTCACGGAGTGGAAGGGCCGACGAATTTTAAAAAAACTTTTCCAGAACCTTCCTCGCTTTGAAAGCAAGAGCAAGTCCACAACTGCTCAAGTGCTGAACAGAGTTTTGCCTCGTCTACTGGCATCTAGTATACAATACGCAGTATGTGTAAAGCGTGCAGAAATTCGAGCATTTGGGAATTGCTGAAGCAATAATTAATACCGACAGCACTGTCTTTGTTTCCCTAAAACATTTACGGTGCTCGTTTCTGTCCCGCAGGTCCTCTTTCTCCACATGGCGGAGTCTTTAAAATGGAACAGTGGCGTGCTCTTTTGTAAACGTGAACTAATTGAAGTAACGTACACCTTACATGTTAACGTTCTTGGTGTCATGTAATGACCTCTAAAAATACAAATAAGGAACATGCCTCTTTTTACTCTGTTTCTGTCCGTGTAATGACGTTGTCAAAGCAATAAACCGAAGAGCCCTTTGAAGAGTGTATACCTGCCGAGTGAACTCGCAGACACGCTTTACGAATGCAGGCATATCACTAGACACTTGCAGCAAAGACTGCCTTTAGGAAATAAATTCCCCCGAAACCTCGATAGCCCCTGAAGCTTTTATAGGAGGGTCACTCAGGGTTTTTAAAAACCAGCTCGCGTCTTTTTTGGAGATACCACGACCCATTCCTGTTTCAATATACGGGTCGTTCTTGCTCGTTCTCGGTAAATTGGCTCTGACGCATACAGCTCAGGTTTTGCCTCCGGGTTATAGTTGCGTCCTCGTGGGTGTCCAAAGGTCTACATTATTTACTTGCAGTATGACGTTTGATATGGTTGCCAACGCTAAATTCAACTATCCTGCTGTCGGTAACAAAATCAGCTCTTATTGAAGACAAAAACAGAAAATAAAGAGAACAGCAAAGACGGGAAGCAGCCTCGAATAGCTGACAAGTTTGGTTCCGGGCTCGTCTTTCTTTTTGAACATGGACTGTCTCTCGCGTACGTGCGCCACTGGTTAAGCTGTTGCGGTTGCCTGCAGCAGCATGCGCTGTCAGAAAGTCCGCGAATTCAGTGCCACATAACTAAGGGTGCGACTGCCTTTGTAGTCTATTTGGTATATGTTTGCCTCAAGGGTCTATAATGGGAAAGGTCCACAGTTTTCTTTCGCGTGCTTCGCTTTCGCTTGCAGGAAGTAGAGGCGTGGGTGTCTAGTGATGTGACAGCATGACACTTCCGGTAGTTTTTGCGAAAGTTTATTATGAACATGCCGCTAAAATGTCTTTTACAGTTCCTGCACGTCTCTGTACTCAAGGAAACGGAAAATGAAGAGGGAATGGTTTGAACCAGTGGTGCAAAATAGCTAACGTTCTCCCAATGAAAGGTCAAATTTGTCGATCACTACGAAGAAAAAAAAATCACGAGGTAAGTACTGCTTTTTTATGTAATGCAGTTCTGAACAACACATGGGTTCTTAAATTTCATCTGCTTGAATTTGTTCATAGAATTTATTTTTGATAGATACTGTGGTTTGTTAGCTTTAATTTGCATTGCCTTCATGTGTGAACTTCCTGCATTAAATTTCTGGCGTGAAACCTCACAGAATTCAAGGCTATAAAACCATCGCGCTTCCGACCATAAAATGAAGCAACGTCGCTGAGCATCTCTATCCTTAAAGTATCGCTTTTACCGTTAACATAAGCAGAAAAGTGTTGATGTTACGTGCCTGTTATTTGTTTATGGTCCCATCTAAAGAACACGCTTGTGGTGTCTTAAAAACCGACTTGAATGTCGGTAGTTAAGCGTTACATCAGGGTTTGCGAGAAGTGTAGCAAATGCGGCGAGAACCAACGGCGGCTGAGGGCAAGACTGTAATGAGGACTCAAAACGATTTCCGTGTGATCGTAATTTGTAGCAAAAGCAATTAGAACATGTAATCCCGTGGCCTGACCCAAGGCATTAATTATACTTCGTGAAATACAGGCGGTGATTCCGCACAATATTTAAGCCAGCTAGGATTACTTCCCTATACAACAAGCATCTTCTTCCGGAAATTCGGTATTCAGAATAGGCAAAAAAATTAGAAAAGTGAGCTAACGAAATAAAAGCGACTTTTTATAACGTCGCAATCTCCGTATTGTGTTTGATGTAGGTTTGCTAGGCATGGTAGAACGCATCCATCAAAGGCTAGCGAGATCCAGGGATTGATCTGGTTTGAAGAAAGATAAGCTAAAATTTTCAGAAAAACAGCAGCCCAGTATGATAGTAGTCAGGAGACTAGACGTAGTCAGGCCGTCTGTCATGAATAAAGTAAGCTGATTTAGTGCTGCAGAACGAGCATAGTCAATATTCCACGAGCAAGAACTCCTAATTATTTGATGAAGCTGAAACTTAAAACAGGAGTGAAACACTTTATCAGGAAAAAGGTAGAGCTGCCCTGATCAACAAAGAATGTCTCAGAGAAACGAAATATAAAATTGTCGAACAGTCGCGATGAGACTGAATGGGTTGAACTTTAAGAATCGGTGAAGTTGAAACTAAGATCCGAAAGGATAAAATTTCACCTAGAAGGGAAGAACAGAGGAAGCATGAAATAAAGAGAACGACACCTGACTGTTTAACGAACAGGACAATGTCACCATTGATTGATTGAAAAATGCTTTATTTTAAAGGAATGGCTCTTTCGCTTATTACTATAGAAAGGGACGCACGAAGAAAGCGTCTTGAAAAGGGAACGCGCGCTGCGAGGACAAGGATCTGGAACCACAATAGAAGTCCGGATTCTGTGTAAAAATCCCTGAAATATTCTATGACCGCCCGACAGTGCTATAAACCGCCCATTGGTCGGACCTCATAGTGGGCACCTGGCCAATGCTAAATGTGGCACTATCGTCACCAAATTCTGGAACATAATAATTGTGGCAGAATGATCTTATAATAACTCTACTGAATTGTTCAATACGTAGCAGCACATATTCAGACAGTGTTTGCGGAGAAGATTTTCTCCATAGTCCCTCAATAGGCAAGTGATAAACTTATGAATGCTTTGCGAAATTTAACAAGGTAAAACGCGATGGAAAACTGCAGATTTAAGGTTGACATCATTAACTATGGCGGAGATATTGCAGCTTAAAAGCTCGCAATCCTTTACACCAAATGCCTCATGACCTAAAGTGCACTATAGATGTAAACAGATGCTAAGATATTTGCCGCCGTATAACAACTGTGTCATCAAAAAACCTAAAAAAAATCTACAGCCCCTCCACTGTCGAGGAAATGGGAGTAAGCGAAGCTTGTAGTGCGTTTCTTCGGTGTTCCGCGGAAAGAATTTCACTGACGAGTACCACGTCGTGCTCGAACCACAACAGGTCACACGCACTGCAGCTGGCTCAGAAGTTCCGGTTGAGAAACTCGGGTTGAAACCTGGTCGTCGGACCGGCGAAGTTGGTGCTAGCGTTGCAGAAGCGTACACCGCCGTTTTCGGGTTCCTGGAGGGCAAGACGACGCTCACGTTTCGCCTGGGCTTCGGGGGAACGCACAACGCATGGCCGTTCCATCTGTTTTGCGAGACTGAATGTAAAAGGAAACGAAGGCGGCACAGCTCGCGCGATACCCTTTCCTGCTCTTTCCCTCCCCTGCGGAAGCGAAACGGCTCTGATTGGTAGCGCGTCTGGAGTGAGCGCGCGCCTATGTAGCTGCAATTATTACTAATGACTAACAATCTGGCACCAGCGGCGTTGCTCAAACGCAGCCTGCTCCTCAGCAGAACGCACCACTAAGGCGAGGGAAGCCCGGCGCAGCGCGCGCCAACCCTCTATGACACAGCAAACGACCCTGATTGGTGGCGCGCGTGACGGGATCCGGCACCGGTGCAGCTTTCCCCGCACCTGCTCTTTCGTTCTTCCGTTCTTTCTTTCTTTCTTGTCTCTGGCTCATACCCGCATATCACCGGCTCGTACCCGCATATCCAATGCGGGTAGGCGCCACACGTTAGTTGTTGCGTGACAACAACGCCATCGAAACTTGTGAGCCAGTAGAAGCTTCGCTTGAGAAAGAGACAACAAGGCTTGCAATAAACGTTGCCCGAAATATCTCAATAAAGTAAACTTTGAGTAGAATCACTGTAAGATGGGACATCTCTCTGCGATAAAACAATCCCACATTAGCAAAGGAGAAAAATGGTATTAAATAAGAGTTTGTATTCTTTACAATCATCAAATTATTAGAAAACATTTTTATATGTGCATATGCAATATTTCTACTTCAGAGATTATGAAAATGCGTTTGATATGCAGCGGGAACCGCCGCGGCGGCCGCATTTCGATAGCGACGAAATACAAAAACGCGCGTGTCTCGTGCATTGGGCGCACGTTAAATATCCCCTGGTGGCCAAAATATTCCTGAGTCCCCTCACTACAGCGTGCCTAATAATCAAATCGCCGTTTTGGCAATGTATAACCACTTAAACAAATTCAATATTTTGCGCGAACCCTAGAAGCGCGGAAAGCAGATTTCCGATTTCTGAAAGGAGTAAAAGAAAAGTAATGAGGCTGAGGTTCAATGTTTGCCACAACATAGTGGTTTTATTACCTGTAGTGAAAGAATAATTACAAATATAAGTGCCCCGCAGTAGACTACTTAACATGAAAAGGAAAACAGTTTCATGTCGAGAACTACAGTGAAACCATTCAGTTCACAGCATTTTTATTTTAATAAAAAAAGCGAGATCAGAATGCACCACGTATTCGTTTCTTATTTTATTTTAGCGATCAATATAAGCAATTGGAGGTTATTAGAATTCCAAATACAATTATGCCTTGAACACAAGCAGGCCACATTGTCTGTTAGGTCCACTTTAGGAACTCAGTTTTATGTCATACGAGACGGCCGCAAAGTATCCCTTGTAAAACTGGTACCGCCTTCTCGTCATCTCGGAATCGAATCAACGAACGAGGATTGTTATCGCTGCTGCACACAAAACATGGTTAGCTTTCCGTGGAGTAAGTAGACCAACACACTATATAAGTTACAAACCATGATTCCAAGTAGAAATACCGCGCGACATGTCGCATCTGATTCACATTATTGCAGATCGGAAACAAGACAAGCAGTTAACTGTGTCGGAACAATAAATAAATAAATAAATAAATAAATAAATAAATAAATAAATAAATAAATAAATAAATAAATAAATAAATAAATAAATAAATAAATAAAAACAATGACTTCGACTTCACTGAGTTACAATGAGCTTAAAAGAAGAGAAGCTCACGCTGGGAGCGTCATCGCGTCCTGCGTCCTCAAAATGTGGGCACGAAACGCTGGATGTTGTTTTTTTTTTCTATACTGGTATATATTGACCAATACTTTTTTTAACGATGCCTTTGGTTCTGACTGAAAATGAAATGTTCTTTCACTGCTTTTTTTTTACTTATTGGATGAAGTCGTGTAAAGCGAGACCACGATAAGGCCGGTAGGTTGTGGTAAGCAGGAATCGAATCACAGATACTGTATAAATTGTTGTGTTCTGGGAGATTTCTCATCAATTCTCCAAAAAACGCCGCACATCTGATTCTCAAAGTCTACATTTGCACAAAAATGAGTGTCTCACAGTTAGTTGGCTGTGGTAGTAATAAATCCTTATCCCGCTCGCCCGTCCATTTTCGCGCACGTCCGTACTCGCACAAACAAGCACGCACAGAAACAAACAGATGCACTCACAAACATTCATGATGCTTACGCATGCATCAATGCACCGCGCACACACAGGCCTGCGTCATGACTTGGCTATATTCTTTTCATGAGCGTCGAATGTACGTGTGTACAAACTGCTCGAGCGAATCTTCTTTCGCGGCGTCTCAGGAGGGGTCAAGAACTTGTAATGACATTTTCGTGCGGCGGAACAAAGAATTCATCCCATGGGTTCTCCCTGAGAAGAGAAGGCTCGCCTATCGGTAAACAACGACAGGGGCAAGCCAGTAACCGTTGGCAGCTCAGCCTTGGAAGTTCGCGTACGGCCCGTAAACTAGGGCGAACTACTTCGACAACAGCGCAAGCAGGCAATAACAAATGCAGTGAGGCAAAAATAACACATCACGTAGTTTCAAAGCTAAGTGTTTCTTAAAGAAACCGTGACAAATAAGAATTCACGATCGTCACATAACATTAGTGACGTAAAAGCTAAACAGGTTTCAACGCAATTATCATACGAAAGCGTGTGGGCTAGGAAATTCCTTTCATGCAGACGTTTCATGAACTGTACCGTACAGAACCTTGCGCTGTTCATGAAAGCTAATATGTCTGGGAGCAACAAAACATGCTGTATCAGCCTACTTTCTACCTGAGGTGCCTTCAATGAAACTTCTGTTTTTTAGATGTGGCTGCATCGATATTCTGCACACATTGTCTCCTTCCGGCATGTAATCCCTGATCAATATAGATACTCGCTATATACTTGAAAGGAATGACAGCTATTTAATCCAGTTACACTTAAAGTGAATATGTGCCAAAGGCACTACCATTTCACCTATTTAGGAGCAAGCTTCACCTCAGAGGCACTTCCATTTCTATGAAACTCCTATATTTTATTTAGGAGTAACTGATTGCAGAAAGCAGAACTGTGTTTTAAGGCCTTGAGTTCTTTCCAAACACTGCCGAAAACCTGCTACTTATATGAAACTTACATACAAAGTTTACATTCTATCAAATGTAGCCAAACAGATAATGGACATCTGTAAACTGGCCTCCATTAAGGCGTTAAATGGGATGTTTTAGTTTAAACTTTTCGTGCAATTATTTGAAATATTTACGAGGGTTTTGTAGAAGTACTCAACAGCTAGTGGCATGGGTATAATACATAAATTTTGTCCGTTTAGGTATCTGAATAGACGAAGCTTACGGATTTGTGATATAAGTTTTAATACGCAAGTTACATAGTTGAAAAGTACCGATACTTTATTTTCTTTTTTTTCGGTCTTCAACTAAAACAAAACAATTGATGACGGTAAATAATATGAACCTCTTGCAGCCGGTAGATCTTAGGTCAATTTTTGTTTAATTAAACAAATATAATCAATTTTGGAGCAGTCGATGCCGAGCAAAACGTGTTGTCTGTTCCCATGAATGTAGTAGGAGCCCCTGAGGTAAAGTGTTTTTCCTGTGTTGAATGCCTTTATTTTATGGGAGTTATCTGTCGTAGCATGAGAATTAGTCTTGTCATCACGTGAACACGTGAGGTCAACTCAAGCAACCACTTCCACCTTGAAAACAAAATTAGCTGGGAAGTACAATGCTTAGCCTAGTCGATTAGTGATTTTCTGACGTGTGTCTAGCAATGCGTCTCAAAATACTAAAACCTGAATTCAGTGGTTTACTTAATACTACCGGGTGAAAAATCACCCTGAACTTAACATCAACATGCAGGTTAGGCCTGTGTACTACGGATCGGTGTGTTTATGCATTCCTTTTTGACGAAAACAATTGTTGATTGGAATAAGCTTGACTCGGAAATTTTAGTTGGTACAGTCACAATGCAGTGCTCTGAAGAGAAACTTTAGTTCCTGATTTTGAGATTGAATATAAATAATACATTGTTAATTATGCATTCTACGCAAATAATATTGTATTTTCTCCACTACAGTACCAGCGTGAGGAGGCTTATAGTACATGAATAAATAAACAAATAAGGTCTCCTCATACGAGAAGTTCTCTTCAGTATAGTGTTTTGTGGCAAGACGCAGTTAAATTTTTAACATTATCAGACACGGAAAAAATGGCCATTGCAACAGAAATCTGGATACGGGTTTCGGGATTGGCCAAAACTCCGAGTGCGCTCCCTCCATGGAACGGGCCACACAGATTGTTGCCACGTTTCTATTCTCGGGGGAGGAAATGAAAACAAAGCGGAGGCGTGCCGAAGGGCGTCTCGAGTGTAGTATAGGGGGGACAAAAAACAAAAAGGCTCGAACAGCGGGACAGTCTCGGAGTGCAGCAATGCGGCGCCAGTTGACATGTGCACTGGCAGTACACGCAAAGGGCAGTGCGACTTAAGTGAAGTTTTAGAGCATCCTGAAGCATTCGACGTTTTACAAGACGCTCAGTGAAGTGTGTCCAAGGAACTATTGTGAACAGCAACGTGCGTCCTGTAACTTTTGAGAAAGCCTTGTGAAAGGAATTCGGGCACGTTGCTGCGCAGAGCTGCAAGGAATTTTAAAGGATACACCATGCGGTGTTTTTCTTAAGTCACGCAAAATACCTTGCAATATTTTGTTAAAATTCATGCTGGTGGATTCAGCTCGATTATACACAAACATCATTTCTCGAAAGACACAATGAAAAGAAACAAGCAAAAAAAAAAAACGCATATCTAGTTGCATCTGCTCAAATCGAAGGCCCATCAAAGGTTGCCGTGCCGGGAAATATTACGCTTTACGCGATTACATCAGCACACACGTTTCTGTTACTCTCTAAAGACTAGAAAAACTGCATGTTCATGTGAAATCTTGAACCTTATTGCTTTTTGATTAACGCATGGTGCGTCACTTTACGCTGCAGCCAACGCCTCTCAAAAAGAAGAAAATCTTCACGTATCAGCACTGCGAAGCCCTACCACTGTACTGGGGAAGCGTGCAGCGTGCACAGCAGTTGTTGACGTGAAGGTTGTGATGAAGTTCGGATGCTCGATATTCCAATTACCGCAAGCTTGCCGCATGTCCGTTAGTTCTTTATTTCTCATCACTTCGAATAACCTGAACACCGGCGAACCTGTCAGCCGAAAGAGAATGCTTATTGCTCCATCGCCTATTCTCAGACCTGTAAATGGGGAACCGTCTTGCCAGGCGCGCTCATTCGCAAGGTGTGAGTGACCTCCATTTTATCTACGAGCATTACTCTGTGCAATGGTGGCGCTTCATCGTGCTTGCATTAAGTCTTAGGGCGAACAGCAAACTTGCACAATACTGATGGAGTAATAGAACAGTAATTAGTGCGTTTCATTAACACGAGGATGGATGGTAGCGAGGAAAAGGTAAAACCTATTTCGTGAAAATGATAAGCAAGAATTACTTTCCTTTTTTGTGCTATACCGAGAGCATACTTTAGTAACGCGAAAATTAGAAGAACTCTGCTGCATCGACGGCTGTATACATGTAATATGCACTTTTTATAAAATAAGTTTGTCGACTTTTAACACGACCTGGTGGCAAAGTACAGACAAGAAATAACCAAAAGAAGTTCGTTTTTGGAAGCACTTGCTTCGTACATGTCTTTTTTCCAGGGTAACTCATCACCAACTACTCACGGTTAAAAGAAAAATCGAAAAAAAAAGGAAGCTTACCTTCAAATTATGAGTATAATCTATTTAGTTATTTTAAATTTCTAGATTTGGCGCATTTTTCGCGTTGCAGACCGTAACTTGGCCGTGTCAACAATATATAGATCGATGAATACAGTGTAACATAAAAACATGTTTTTATTGACGTTTGTGCAGCGTGCTCATGAACATTTTAAATCGAAGCTTTCTATGCCTACATTTTTTTTCGGCACGGAAAACACATATTTACTAACATTTAGCTGTCAACTTGTGTACGTCGGCGCACGGATATTCTTGGCAGCCTGCCCCAAATGTTGCTAATCCGCGCTTCCACGCCTTATGGCATCCGTAAGGCAGATGTAGTTCACTAAAGGTAACCCTTCGATACGTGCTGTAGTGCCTATTAGGGTAAGCGCTCTATGATTTGGCACAAAAGAGCTGCCCACAACCATGTGATGTCTAGCCGCTCTTCCCGCATTCTAGCATGCGCCAGGGAGCCATATTTTCTTTCAACGGAATTCACGAATTCATTTATAATAGAATGAAGCGGCCGCATTCCACGTGCACAATGTGGCTGTCGTAAGAAACGAGTTGAAATGTCACTCTTATTTTTTATTGCGATAGCAATTATATGCACACTCCAAAGCGGATTTCTGTCGTAGGCGTCGTCGTCACCGTCGCCGTGAGGTTCCGTATGACGTCAATGGCGATGAAATCGTCGCCGCGCGCCTAAAGCCCGTTTCACATGGTGCGATTTTGTCTGCGAATTCGCACGTGCGAATTCGCAGCTGCGGAAAATAGGCCGCTGGAGCCTTCGTGCGTGCGTTTTTTCGATGTTCGGCGTGCTGAACTTCTCTGCGAAAAACGCAGATGCGATGGTAGCTACTGTAGCGGTGGAAACAGACGACCAATAGGAGACGGCTCGCTCATATGTCATCGCCAGTCAGAATGCTTAACGAGTATGCGAAAAACGCAGCTGCCGTAGATCCATGTGAAACGGGATTGCGAATTTCGCATCTGCGGAAATCGCAGCTGCGAAAAACGCACTGCAAATTCGCATCATGTGAAACGGGCTTTACTCTGTATGTGCGAATGAAATGGCGCGAGGGACGCGCGCTTTCACGGGGAGTGAACGCAAGGCGGAGAACAAACGTGCGTTCTGCGCCATGCTCCCTGAAGGGCTGAAGAATTAAGCGTCTCTTTCCTCCTTTACAATCACCATATATGTAGAGCAAACGCGACTTCTTCCGACGCGCAAAAGGCCGTTGAGGTGGGGGGGGGGGGGGGGGGGGGGAGGGAGGCAACGTTTAGCTGCGGCACCAAACGCCTATTTATATAAAAACGTTCTGAGCCGAGACGGTGGTAAAGACTTCCGGCGCTGCTCGACGAGCATCCCGTTCTGATCTCGTCGAAAACCTCCGAGCCGCCCCCAGAGGCACCGGCAACAGTCACCAACGCCGCGCGCGTTTGATGCGAACGCGGGCAAAACGCCGACGGCGTCGACAACAGTTCTGCGTGTTGCCGTTGCTGCTCCATGTCCATGTTTATACAGCTGATAAAACTACTATCCTTACTCCGTATAGCTTTCTACTAATTTGCTATCGCAATTGATGCGTCACCTTTCGGGTGAAACTGCGACATCTTTTTTTTTTTTTCACGCCGTTTTTTTTTTTCAAATGAAAAAAAAAAAACAATTTATTTCTTAAATCAGAGCGTTGGCTTTTGTGCTGTCCTCCGCTTGTCTGTTTACTCGGCTTTGTGGAGTTACACTTGCGCGTTACTATATTTTGGATCTTGCACCAATAAATAAAAGTTCTTCTCGTGATGACTGTGCCGCTGAGCAATGAATTGTTCAGCGGAGTGCTGCCAGCGATGCAGTACTAAGAAAAATTAGTTAGAACTTGTTCGCAACGGAGACGTTATGTTCAAGTTGTGTGGCCCTTGGAAGTAAACTGCACGTTGAAGCAGCAGTGGAATATGCAGTTCTGTTATGTATGAGGCTTGTCTGGACCATTCCTTGTTGAAAGCGTGAAGAAAAGCACGCAGGAACGTGGATCTAGTGAAGAGCATTCTGTAGCAGGTGGTGCTCAGATAACCTTGTCTAAAAATTCCGTATCATTTAAGTAAACCTGTTATTCAGCATCTTGTGAATGCGTTTTATTTCGCGCCCCGGAAAGCAGGGAACCGTGGCGCCCCCATGCGTAGTAGCAGACCACCATTATGCGTGCACAGTTCCCATGACAACAGCATATCGTCCTGTAGTTCCACAATAACACGTGGCAAACGCATTATCATCCTGTAGTCTCACTGAAAAAGACCAGAGTATACTGCATTATTGCATTTTTACGTTCGCTCCCATGTGTGATAATGGCTCGTTTGAAGCCTGATACCGAAGTATAAGAGATAGGACATTCATACTCAGTGACAACCTAAACGACTCCCCATCCCACGATAAAGAGATCACGCGCAAGAGATTTCTTCTATATTTCTTCTTCGGGCTTCCGCTAAGGTTCACGGTTCCCACAAAGTACGTGTTCGAATTTTTTACATAACAAAAAAGAAAATAAAAGAAAAACAGTCCAGAACTTGTGCATACTGCATGGAACGATTCTAGAAACTCAGAGTGGTTTAGTTGTCGTCAGATCTCGGTCCTAGGTGCAAACCGCAAATTATGCAAATTTGCCCATTGGGAGCGTGCAAGGTTTTCCTCGAGAGAAAAGTTGGGCCGCTTTGCCGGACTCCAACGTCGCAGAAACGAGGAACAGGTCGTGATTTTTTTTGTTTTATACTTGCGTACGCCCACCACAAAATGATCGCGGACAATTTTATGTATCTATATATTGATTTACTATTTTTGCATACGTAATACTGCTAGGAGACTTAGCAAGGTTATCATATCCTTCACTGCTTGAACGTATGTCATATGTGCTAGGAACAGCGATATAGAAGTGCCTTGTTTGCACACGCTTTGCCCAGACTGCATGCCAATCGACTGAAAGTTGTAATTTTACTACAGTGCTTTCGTCGGTTATTACCGCTCTTTTACTGCCGCTTTCGTTACTGCCGCTCACTTTTTCACTACGTCGTGCTATCGTGGTTTTTATGATTGTCCTGCAAATCTGTGAATCTAATAACCCCGGGCCTTGTAGACCAGCTGCAGCGAATAAGTTGCATCAGGAAATGAATATGTGAGTAAGGTGTAACGAAATCATGGAATGCAGAAAAAAATTGGCAGTCGTAGGAATATCGCGTCTGTACTTTTTGCCATATCAATCTTACCGTATATGTAACTATCAACTAACCAGCCACCTGCAGTGGATGGCAAGTCAGATCAATGGATGCGATGCACTTTTCTACCTGCGTGGAGTGAGGATATGAGGTAACTTGATTTAGCTTCCTAATTACGCGTTTGAGCAGGATAGCGTTGTAGTCCGTAATTCCAATAGCCTGGCGAACGAGTAAGAAATAATTTGTGCTTTGTCATAAGCTTTTATTTCAGTAAGCTCCATAGTGAAGTACGATTATGGTAGTCTTTGAATATACATATGGGTGTTGAAGAATGCTAAGCGGATAACAAAAAGGCAGCCTTCATAATAAAAGAAAGGCTCGGTATGGTTGTGCGCAGAAAAAGACAAAGTATGCCCCGCCTTTTAATCTGGGCACTGATTTTGAGCATTTGAGCACATATTGGATGGATAGCAGATATTCAGAGCGATATGGCGACACCGAAAACACAGTACGAGGCTATGCAGACAGTATGCTTTTCTTTAGCCTGCTTTCAACATGAGCGGAAGCGCAGAAATTTGTTGTCCTCATTGGCCAGCCTACCTGCACTAAATAATAATTACGAATCCCGATAGGCTGGCATCTGCTCTTTACAATCGTTTCTGTGTAAGGACGTTTTTGGTTATATGGACCCTGCTCTCTTTCTCGCCTTCCACCAAAGAAAAGATATACTTCAACGTTATCAGACGCTGGAGTAGGCAGGGTTAATACGTTGCTTTTGCGAATTTCTGCCTTTCAGCCGTAACATCCTCTTCCAAAAAGGCAACAAAGACAAACTTTCCTTGAGTGTGTGGGCGAACTGTGTTCTCCGTATATTTCTTGAAACCTATAAAAGCGTAAGCTATACCGTATACTTATAGTTCTGCTTTTCTAGTGATATGCAGGATAGCTTGGACTAAACGACTTGGAGAAGACATCGAAATTGTGCCGCTATTCACTGTCGCCCACGTTGATTTGAGCCAGAAGGACGTTTTTATTAAGCCTTGTGAACCTAAAGTACAGCAGGTTTAATGTTACATCCTTCTTTCCAGCTCCATAACGGGCATAATGAACGCTTGCATCTTAATACACATGACAGAAAGAAATTGAGAGAAACTGACACGCGCCTGATATAAAGAAAACTTAGAGCACGCTTAAGCTTCACCTTTAAGAGTGGAACGCGATGGCATTCAAAGATCTCTGACTGCTTCTCCGCTTCCCGAAAACTACAGCTTATGCAACCGTAATGTGTACGGGGAAACGCTGGCGGCGACCGCTATGCACGAAAGCAAGCTTTGTGGCAGAAACGCGGCCTCCTGCTTAGGCCGATCCCGTAGGTAGTGCACAGCGGCGCAAAAAATACACTAGTTTCAAGTTGCTGTTATTGTTTCGAACTTTTATTATTTCAGTCTGAGAAGATTTAACATAAAATGCGTGCGCTCTCGGTGTTTTGCTTCATCAAATTTGCTTGTGGGCTGTCATTCTCAAAATTTCGAGAAAAGACTTTGAAATTATGGGGTTTTACGTGCCAAAACCACGATCTGATTATGAGGCACGCCGTAGTGGGGGACTCCGGAATTTTGGACCACCTGGGGTTGATTAACGTGCACCTAAATCTAAGTACACGGGTGTTTTTCGCATTTCGCCCCCATCGAAATGCGGCCGCCGTGGCCGGGATTCGATCCCGCGACCTCGTGCTCAGCAGCCCAACACGAAAAGACTTTGTCAAGAAATATGCGGGTTAGATTGCCACACCATTCCCTCACTAAAGTTGCTCATAGCTTGTTTGAGAAAAGACTTTGTCAAGAATGTCAAACAAGCTATGAGCAACTTTAGTGAGGGAATGGTGTGGCAATCTAACCCGCATATACCGCATGACATATAGCAAGGCATGACACACACATGCACCTAAACATAATTTTCTCTAGTGGACGACGCCGCCGACAGTGGATTTTCTGCGACACGGGGCCCTTAACGCTAACGCGTTTAAACTGTGCCTATAGAGCACTTTCTATAAAGCACTTTCACAGAAGCGTGCACGTCGGCATAGATAAAATTTCCTCTCACCTCCTCCCCTCTCTTCTGTAAAATCACACATGGGACGACAGAAAGTACAAGCAGTGCCTCCTGTAAAGTCCTGTGAATAATACAAATATGACAAGAGAACGATTCACATATCAGAGCCCAAAAAATAATCATATACAAGTTATGGCTGATCCCTGTCTCATAGGAATCGGTAGAACAACTAAGTGAAACGTGTCTTCACAGAAGCTGTTGCATGTTTATTTCGTGAACTCGCAGTACGCTGCAGCGAAAGGCGAAACAATTTGCGGGCCGGCGACCAGGTTGTTTGCTGGTGTCAGACGTCCTGTTGGCCAGCGCCGTCCTGCTGGCGACTGGCTTCGGCGAAGATGCGAGCTTTCTGGTCCAGCTCCGTAGTGGCTACGGCAGCCAGATGAGATGCGACGCGCACAGCTGCAGAAATGCCAGTGGCAGAGTTCGCACCGGGTGCCGCGTACGCGCGAAAGCATTCTGCTTCACGCTGGCGCCTCTCTTATCAACCCTTATTGGTTGTTATCACTCTTATCGGACTTGATCCTACCCTCATTAACCCTTATCGGTCGTTATCAACCAGCGAAAGTTTATGTCCAACAAACCTGTTGCAAAACTACCACTACAACTGCTGAGGGGGGTATGCAATCATTTGCATACCCCCCTCGATGCTACGAATGCTACGATGAACGAATGTTCGTTCTTTATTGAAACGTATGCTGTTCTATGTGTTGTATGGGTGATTTCAATGAATGTATGCACCGTTCGCTTCACTTTGATGAGTGCCTGTATCCTCAACTTTACGGTGATATGAGCCATTGCATATTTTGCTTGCTTACGGGGTTATGAGCCAATGCATTCGTCGTACGTGATGAACCGACAGGTTTGCTCGTTGGGTAGGCATTGAAATGCTTATGCACTTAAAAAACAGTGCGCTCTAGACGTTGCTAACTGAAAGTTGTTTAGATTCGTCTGATGTTTTGTTATATATGTATATAATTAAATTACAGAGGACCCTGATTATGAGAAAGTAATTTACAAAATTACGAAGAACTAAGTTGGGTTGGAGTGCAAAAGGCAGGAATGACCAAATCCTGACTGGGAGCTTACCACTGTCGTTGAAAAAAAGTGTACAATCATTGCATTCTACCAGTGCCATCAATTTGGGGCAGTAACTTGGAGGTTAACAAAGAAGCTTAAGAACAAGTTAAGAAACGCACAAAGAGCGATGGAACAAAAAATGTTAGGCCTTGATAGAGACAGGAATGCTATGAGACAGGAAGAGAGTGATATGCATCTGATAGCAAACGGGCATAGCTGATATTCTAGTTGACATTAAGAGGAAGAAACGGAGCTGGGCAGGTCATGTAATGCGTAGGATGGATATCCGGTGGACCATTAGAGTTACAGAATTGATACCTATAGAAGGGATGCGCAGTCGAGGACGGCAGAAAACCAGATGGGATGATGAAGCTAGGAAATTTGCAGGCGCAAGTTGGAATACGCTAGCGCAAGACAGGGGTAATTGGAGATCGCAGGGAGAGGCCTTCGTCCTGCAGTGGACATAAAATATAGGATGATGGTGATGATGATTAAATGCTGCCCATCGAGGTACCCCCAGCGCCTTGCGGTGAAGATTGAAAGACAGCTGAAGGGAGAATGTCCAAAATTGCTGGGCATGACCTCTCCACTTCGCAAAAAAAAAAAAGTTTCACAAGCAAGTCCTTTGTTTTTCCCTGAATATACACAACCCTTCCTTTTCGGCGCCCCTGAAAGATCTTGCAATGTCCCTCGCTCTCTCGTTCCCTCCACCTTTCCGAATGTTGGACTAACTTCATCATACACGTTAGCCGTGTATAGATAATGTAACTCAGGTTAAATGATATAAGGTGCCAAAGAAGTCATGTTTTTCTTGTCTTTTGTGGCCATGATCTGGGCTTACGACACTTACGCTAGCAACGCTACGCATGGTTTTGCCTAAAAAGAAATGCAGAGTCTGCTCTTGACAGAACCAGTAATGAGGCAACCCGGGACAAAGATCTCTGGATATTTGAAGTAGTTTCAAGCAGGATGCGAGCACAGGCTGCGGAAGACCGCCATCCAAGGCACAACAGAGTCCCTTTCCAGTGATTTAAGCTGTTTTCTAAACAAGTGCGATCTCATACGACACGAATGGCTTTCCTGCTCGTAGGACTTGTTTGTTTTCGAGTATGCATTTATAAAATTGGAAGGCACTGCATGCATGGAAGTATTGATTTAGAAAATGACGCGAGCTTCCGTGTTCCTCTTGCACCAGAATGAAAACAAAAAGAAAAAAATGCGAAGGCTATATTGATTTCCCATCTCTCGCAGGCGTCGCATAAGTATTCAGTACTGTAGTAGTTCTAAAGAGAGCAGAAACAGCGGTTTGAATGACATACGCATTTGTCTCCACGGTGAGCAAATGTTTGAGGTTTCAGAAATATATTTATGCTAATGTATGCTGGTGACCTCTATAGTTGGGACAGAACTGTTTTTTTTTTTGTATGGCCAGCCATTACTTGTTCTCATTTATTGTAGAAATCTGCATATTGGGACTGACTTCATCGAAGCTGTGTATACTTTGAACAGATTCAACTTGTAATGCCAATATAGAGTTAAGCAGATACGATCAATATATATATATATATATATATATATATATATATATATATATATATATGGCCACATAAAGCCAACAGACAATGAAGCGAAAGATATATATATATATATATATATATATATATATATATATATATATATAGTAACTGGATTTTTCAATGGGCCAAGCGTATTTAGGAAAATCAGAAGCACAACTTCGCGGTTATCTTAGGTTTATTATTTTCCCAACAGTTTCGGTCGGTGGACCGACCTTTTTCAAGGGATACAGGAAAATCTTGCAACAGTCTTTTTATATCTTCAGGTAGAGAAAGAAGGCGCCAAAAAAAGGTGAGAAAGGAGAGATAGCGAGATATATAACAAAGTTGAACATGAAAAAAAAAAAAAGGTTGGAGAGTTAAAGGAAAGACCCCAAGACCTGGTCGTGCCAGACAAAGCAGAGGGCAAGGTCGCTGTTAAGCGTGTTTCACATGCACAACAAAAGGTTCTTAGACGACATATTCTTTATTTGGCACCACGACGAAGAAAGTCTCCTTAAATTTGTAGCAGATTTTAATTGAGTTCATCCGCCAATCGCTTTCACTTACAGCTATTCTAAATCAGCTGTAAACTTTCTTGATGTCACGGTACAAATTAAAGATAATCGCATATTCACAACCTTATATAAAAAGCCAACAGACCGCCACCAATATCTTCATTTCAAAAGTAGCCATCCACAACATTGCAAGAAAGCCATCCCGTATTCACAGGCCCACCGATACCGCCACATCTGCTCTGACGAGAAAGACTTCCAATGTCATGCAAAGGAACTCAGAACGGCCCTGGTGGCGAAGCACTACCCGGAACGTATTGTTGATGATGCTATAAGCCGAGCACAAGCCTTAGACAGAAATGAAATTTTGACGGGCTCAAAGCCCCGCCATCCGAAAAACCAAACCAACCTTATCCTCACCTACTCATCTACATTACCGCACGTGAACAACATCCTAGCCAAACACTTTAATATCATTCAGCAGAGCACACGTTTGTCTTCAATTTTCACAGAGCCACCCCGAGTTGTCTATCGCCGGGGAAGAAATCTAAGAGATATCCTCGTCAGAGCTAGGACAACCACGGTTCAAAACATAGAATCAGGCTGCAGACCTTGTGGTAAACCCCGTTGCAAGGTCTGTAAGCACATGACATCAACCTGTCTTGCTAAGGCTACTTCCTCTGATTTCGCATTCAAAATTAAGGAACCTCTAAATTGTGACAGCAGCAATGTGATCTACATGCTCCATTGTGAAGTGTGCGACCAACAGTATATAGGCCAGACTGGAACCGCGTTCAGACTCCGTCTAAATAACCACAGAGCTCACACCCGCGCACTACCACATCTCCCATTCTCAAAACATATCAGTCTGCCTGAGCATTCATTTGATAAAATACGTGTCACTCTTCTCCAGTCAGGCTTCCACTCTTCTCGTGAACAGGAACAAAGAGAGTCATATTTTATCCACAAATTTAGAACAATCACGCACGGCATAAATGAACACATGGGAAACCTCTCGTTTCTTTGTCCATAAGTTAAATTAGCTAAAATCAGAACTTAATCCCCGCATAGGCAAGCCGAACACGTGTGTGATGTCGAAAGAATGCGCACTACCCCAGTGGGGGAGCGGACCGAACCACCCACATTATTGTGCCTTGCTTTTTAATTTCATGCTTATTTTGCCACGCTGTTACTATTATATTTGCAGGTTATTTCTTCTTGTTTCGTGTTTCTCGTGTTTTGCCCTTGCTTTTCAATTTCAATTTCATGCTGATTTCGTCACGCTGTTACTGTCATACTTGCAGGCTGCTTCTTCTTCTTTCGTGTTTCTCGTGTTTTGCCCTTGCTTTTCAATTTCATGCTGATTTCGCCACGCTGTTACTACATTTGCAGGTTATTTCTTCTTCTTTCGTGTTTCTCGTCTTTCGCCCTTTACTTTGTCTGGCACGACCAGGTCTTGGTGTCTTTCCTTTAACTCTCTTTCCTTTAACTCTCCCTCTTTTTTTTTGCATGCTCAACTTAACATGACAGGCGTGTCCGTCAATTGTGCATGTGTAAGACGCTTAACAGCTGAACAGCGACCTTGCCCTTTGCTTCGTCTGGCACCACCAGGTCTTGGTGTCTTTCCTTTAACTCCCCCTCTTCTTTCTTTTTTTTTTTTGCATGTTCAACTTAACATGACAGGCGTGTCCGTCAATTGTGCATGTGAAACAGGCTTAACAGCGACCTTGCCCTGTGCTTTGTCTGGCACGACCAGGTCTTGGTGTCTTTCCTTTAACTCTCCCTCCTTTTTTTTTCTTTTTTTTTGCATGTTCAACTTAACATGACAGGCGTGTCCGTCAATTGTGCATGTGAAACACGCTTAACAGCGACCTTGCCCTCTGCTTTGTCTGGCACGACCAGGTCTTGGGGTCTTTCCTTTAACTCTCCAACCTTTTTTTTTTTTCATGTTCAACTTTGTTATATATCTCGCTATCTCTCCTTTCTCACCTTTTTTTGGCGCCTTCTTTCTCTACCTGAAGATATAAAGAGACTGTTGCAAGATTTTCCTGTATCCCTTGAAAAAGGTCGGTCCACCGACCGAAACTGTTGGGAAAATAATAAACCTAAGATAACCGCGAAGTTGTGCTTCTGATTTATATATATATATATATATATATATATATATATATATATATATTTATTTATTATAGGGTTTCCATTTCTTGGTTTTAACATCGGGACGTATATTTTAGTAAACAAGTTCATCGTGAAAATGATATATGTCTACCAGCTTTTTACCGGATGTTTCATAAACTCCGTCCGAAATTTCTTAAATAAAGGTGCTGTTATATAGGTGTTCTAATAAACTAATTTCTTCTTGATTACTTTTAGCTAACTGTCATAGCTTTGAATGTCACTCGACAAAGTAAACAAACAATTTATTATTTCCCAATTAGACTAATTAACTTTTTCAGCAAGAATTCCATGCGATTGATCCGAATGGGACAATTAAAGCGAGCCATCCGAGAAGCTCAGGACCATTTCCAGAGGTTGAAAAAGGTAGCGCTGCTAACTATAGCGTAATCAATTGCGGCAAATTTCACAGAAAAAGCGAAACTGAACAGCTGAAGAGAACAACTTTCACGCTTTTTATAGGCGCCCATGAATGACTTGACTGCGTGTGACGCTCGGATGACGCGGGAGCAACGGAGATTGCGGCTTGATTAGAACGCTCGCTTGATGCTCGCCAACCTGTGACTCTGAGGCACAAGCAAGCATGTCACTCATAGGCGTCTACAAAGGGCGTGGCAGTTGCGAATTTAAGCTGTTCAGTTTCGCTTTTTTGTGTGAAATTTGTCGGAATAAATTCGCGCTGTAAAAATTAGCAGCTTTCCCTTTTTCGCTTTTCGGGGAACCGTTCTGAGCTCCATGGAGAGCGCACTTCATGTCTTTCATTGGG
Organism: Dermacentor silvarum; assembly: GCF_013339745.2. Lineage (NCBI taxonomy): Eukaryota > Metazoa > Arthropoda > Arachnida > Ixodida > Ixodidae > Dermacentor > Dermacentor silvarum. The sequence goes on along the minus strand of NC_051159.1, from coordinate 136,269,487 downwards.
GTCAATAGCACGGCTCTCTTTCTTACAAGGTTAATCAGTTTAATTTGCAGAATCACTTGCCCTATTACTACAACAAGTCATTTCCAAATGCGTGACTCTGTGGTAAATACAGTCAAAAGAGAATAGTTCATTTATCTCACCTTGCCTATTTTTAAAGAATTTCGTACGTATTTCGTGAAGCACCAGGTTCCAATAAGAAGTATTTCAAAGGCTTTTCATAGGCTTACTAAAAATCGGACTGCAAGAAAGCAGATAATACTTGCAAATCTCCGGAAGCATGGGTAACGTCCTTTCTGATGAATTTCAAGCTTGACAACTTTTGAACGGAGACATAACTCTACATGGGTCACCATTGTCATTGGTTTAGTTAATACTTAGCTTTCAATACTGAGCCTGTTCTAACTGACACACTTTATTGTAATTAGAAGAAAAAGTCTAACTATGCTCGCAGTTCGGGCTCAACGTTTGCCGTTCTTGTGCCGAGGCATCCATACCAACGATTTTGTTCTTGTCGACAACGTATTTGTTATAATGTATACTATAGAAGGTCTACCTTTTCGGCGCAGTGATCGCAACGTGAGTGACCACTTGAAACATGTAACATGCAATTACTGGAGCTTTATGCTCCCTTTAAGGAAACAAGCCCACACTGATGTTGCATGAATAGTCGTTAACCTCACTTTACAGTGTACTTAGGAATTGGAGTAACGCTGTCAGAGCTTCGGACGTCTCCAATTCTTTCTTCTCCTCCGAACCACTAGCTTTGAGCATGATGAGTGCGCAGTTTTGCACTCTCATGAGGCAAGCTATAGCTTACCCTGTACGCAAGCTTGTATAGGTAAGCATCATACGAGGCATCTTCCTAATCACCTAGACTGCTACGCGAAGCGACGCGAACAGTTAAACTCATCTATAGTGTAAACACCATATCTCTCTCTTGAGAGAAGCCGACGGTGCCAGAATAAATAAACACGGCAGCAGAAATGTCTCCCAGTGGTATTACAACGTACGCTAGAAGTTCCAACCGAAAGGCGTAGAATATGCCTCGCTAAATAAATAATTAACGGCCGTCTGGGTCATGACCGAACGTCAGGAAGGGCGAAGAGTGAATGCGTAACGTATGAGTAAAGTTCCAGATGTACGAAAGAAAATTGAAAGTTTGTGAGGGGTTAACTGCTGCCACAACTTCACTTTGCTTAACCGCTGCAATGGCATGTGTATGGGCTCGCAACAAAAATAAATAAAGATGAAGACACAATTAGAATACAGTGCTCCAGAATTGAGACAGACACACAACGTGAACGCGAGCGCAGGCGATGTTCACGTTGTGTGTCTTTCTTAACTCTACAGCGCTTCAAATTATGCTCTTCGAACTAGCCTCAACGACAGCTTCAATAAAAATAAAGACATCCTACTCGGAAAGTCAAAATCTAACTTTCCTGTTTCCAATAGGTTGATATGTGTGTCAGCTATAATTCTTGACTCCATTGAAAACTTAGATAAATAACGCCACTTAATAAAGCTAATAACAGTCAGCTTTACGAAGCCGAAGTGTTTTGCAAAGAAAGAGTTATCTTACTGCAAAAAACGAGCAGACTGACTCTAAAAGTAGCCTAATAAGTCACGGAAGCACCGAAATGTTCCTACGCCATCCGTTTAGAAAGCCTGTCCAAATAATTTTTTGAGAATTCACGGGTCAGAAACTAGAAACCAACTTTACTAGTAATGTTTATTTTGGCTGCATAAGCTGCAATAAAGCAAAAATACTCAGTATAAACAACTAAGATAGACACTCCCAGAGGAATACGCAAGATACGTACTAATATGAAGCTTTAATATTAAAAGTGCTTAGCGTCGTGTTCCAAAAAATCGTCACTATTTGATTTCTGAACGAGCACATTACTACGGAAGATGTGAGCTCCGATGAAATTTTTTTCCGTCGGTGCAGGCATCGCTCCTGATGAAGGCATGCAGCATTTTCGCATACGTCACTAATGCATGAAGTGAAAGTTAACCCACGCTTGTAGGATGCGTTAGGGAGTCGTGAAATAATTAAAAAAAACTATTTGAGGCGTCTTAGCGTTGATACACGAATGAGGTGAGAGTATATGCTGGCACATGCTGCCTGAAGTAACACCAATCCAAGGCAATGGTAAAGGAAAAGATGCCAATTTCTCTGCAACTAAATGATGGCGCCATCTGTGACCGCGCGGCGCGCTTCGCCGCAGCGGTGACCGATGACGCCATCGTTCAGTTGCTGTGACATCAAGAGCTGCTTGTTTATTACCATAAGCTATGCGTTCATCCCTCGATATCAAAAACAACGCCTCAACTTTGCTGGCGAAGTGACATTAATTATATTGAAAGTCAACAAGAGCACTAATGTTCCATGACGGGGGCTAACTGGTTTTAAACGGCCCCCCGTTCAGCGGGCCAAAGCGGGTCGAATGTTGCCATGGTAGGCGATGACGTAATTTTCGTTGAATCCATGCAACGGAAGTCTGCGGAAGACCCGACAAAAACAATTCTGCGATAAAAGTTTCGAATGAATTGTGAACGGTCTTGACCAGACCCAAACATGCACATTTTTGTGAGTGGTCACCATGCAAGTGTAAATGCTGCAGAAATATTGAAATAACCGAAGAATAATTGTAACATTACTGCTAAGAATGTAAATGCCACCTTTTATCATGAAATGTTACGAGAATACCTTTCCTCGGATTCAGTTTATCTCTTGTATTATGGATTTGTATGTGGCTGGAACTTATACCGTATGACCGGTGCGGTACACATTCCGGCGAGGAAGGTCTTCACGCTTTTCTGAAATAATTAGACCAAGCCTCTGCCACAGACAAAACAGCCTACGGCAATGTCACTACTGCGTATTTCTACTACATAGTACACATCTTATTGGCCTAATTCTAATTACTCTACCAAGTTTATGTTCTGAAAATGACTGGAAGCTACCTTTGATTCGGCTGTTCAAGTCGCAAGCAGCGTGGAGCGCAGAAATGGGACTTCTTGCGTTGGTGTAGTCATGTGGAGCATGGCGAATACGAGTGTGCACTTTAATATAATTTGTTCAAGAATGTATTATTTATTTTTATTGCACCCAAGTTAAATTCTATGCTCTCCAGAAAAAAATGAACTTTATGAATCCTGCGTCATACACGATTAGGTCGCAAGAGATAACTCGTTTTGTTTTCCACCACTGTAAAACTTGCCTCGTGCAGACTGAAAATATATCCTGCCACGCTTAATAGTCCTAGCTTTGAAGACATAACCAGTGCACTCAGTTTAGTTTTTTTCGGACAATTACTTTCTCGAGGCATGTAAAACCATTAGTGCGAACCTGAGCTTTGCGTAAGATCGTTTAGTCGGTAGTAACCCACTTTTGAAAGAGTGCACATTCAAAGGCACGCCCGGGCCTCACGGGAGAACTCCAGTGGGGATGCTCCTTATCTGTTGTTCCGGGCGGGCTAAACCATTTTCTCTTTCTTCGCTGTCGTAAGACCTTCACCTTACAAGGGAGTGTGTTGGCTAAGGCGTATTTAGCTTTTATTTAGGCTACCGGCACAAAGTGCACCAGGTATCTAGATTGTCCATGATGGTGCTCAGTTATCCGAGCGAAAACTCCGCAACACCAGGGCTCTGATGCTCGTTTAGCTTTATGGCTTCCGGATGGCATAAACGGCACTCGGGGTAATGTGCTTCTTTTTTGTCCAGCTTTGAAAAATTCTCCAGAGGGCAAAGTTTCTACAGTGCGACCATTTGAAAGATACTGGGGTCTAGTGAGTTTTGTTTCGTTGTATGTAATTTTTTTTTTTGCAAATGAACATTGTCTCACACTCCATTTTCCGTAAGGTTTCGTGACCGCCGAAGAACGCAAAGGTGCTCAGGTAGAGCTGTTTCACCACCATCATCAGCTTATATTTAGTCCACTGCAGGACGAAGGCCTCACCCTGCGATCTCCAATTACCCCTGTCTTGCGCTAGCTGATTCTTACTTGCGCCTGCGAATTTCCTAAATTCATCAGTCCACCTAGTTTTCTGCCGTCCTCGACTGCGCTTCCCTTCTCTTGGTATCAATTCAGTAACCCTAATGAACCACTGGTTATCCATCCTACGCATTGCATGGCCTGCCCAGCTCCACTTTTTCCGCCTAATGTCCACTAAAATATAATTTATCTCCGTTTGTTCTCTGATCCACACTGCACTCTTCCTCTCTCTTAACGTTAGGCCTAACATTTTTCGTTCAATCGCTCTTTGTACGGTCCTTAACTTGCTCTTGAGCTTCTTTGTTAACCTCCAAGTTTCTGCTCCATATGTTAGCACCGGTAGAATGCAATGATTGTGCTCTTTTCTTTTCAACAACACTGATAATCACCTAGGCAGGATTTGGTAATGCCTGCCGTATGCACTCCAGCCCAATTTATTCTATAAATTTTTTTCTCATGATCCGGGTCCCCTGTGAGTAATTGACCTAGATAAACGTCCTCCTTTACAGACTCTAGAGGCAGACTGGCGATCCTGAATTCTTGTTCCCTTACCAGGCTATTGAACAGTGTCTTTGTCTTCTGCATATTAATCTTCAATCCCACTCTTACACTTTCTCAGTTAAGGTCCTCAATCATTTACTGTCATTCGTCCCCATTGTTGCTGAATAGGGCAATGTCATCTGCAAACTGAAGGTTGCTGAGATATTCGCCGTTGATTCTCACTCCTAAGCCTTCCCAGTCTAAGAGCTTAAATACTTCTAAGCATGTGGTGAATAGCATTGGAGAGATTGTGTCTCCTTGCCTGACCCCTTTCTTGATAGGTAACTCTCTACTTTTCTTGCGGAGAACCAAGGTTGCTGTGCAATCCTTGCAGATATTTGCCAATATATTCACGTATGCATCATGTACTCCTTGGTTACGTAATGTCTCTATGACTGCTGGTATCTCTACTGAATCAAATGCATTTTCATAATCTATGACAGCCATATAGAGAGGTTGATTGTACTCCGCAGATTTCTCTATTACCTGGTTGATGACGTGGATATGATCCATCGTAAAATATCCCATTCTGAAGCCAGCCTGTTCTCTTGGTTGGCTGAAGTGAAGTGTTGCCCTGAGTGCATTTGAAATTACCTTGGTGAATATTTTATATAACACTGAAAGCAAGCTAATGGATCTATAATTCTTCACCTCTTTAACGTTTCCCTTCGTATGGATGAGTATAATGGTGGCGTTCTTCCAGCTTTCTGGTACAGTTGAAGTCGTGAGGCATTGCGTATAAAGGGCCGCAAGCTTTTCAAGTATTATATCTTCTCCATCCTTGATTATCGACGGCTATTCCATCTTCTCTAGCAGCTTTTCCCCTGGTCATGTCTTTCAAAGCCCTTCTAACTTCAACGCTAGTTATAAAAGGGGCTTCTGTATCCTGTTCATCACTACATCGAATGAAAGTAGCTTGGCTGCTCTAGGTACTGTACAGCTCAGTATAGAATTCTTCCGCTGCTTTTACTATGTCATCAAAATTACTGATGATATTACCCTGCTCATCTTTCAGTGCATAGATTTTGCCTTGTCCTATGCCTATTTTTCTTGTCACTGATTTCATGCCGCGTTCATATTTTACTGCTTCCTCAATTTTTTCCACGTTATAATTTCGCATATCCCTTAATTTCTTCTGGTTGATCAGTTCCGACAGTTCAGCTATTTCTATCTGATCTCTCGAGTTTGACACTTTCATGTTTTGCTGTTTCTTTATTAGGAGCTATGTTACTTGGGAGAGCTTTCCTATTGGTTGCCTTGGTGGCTTACCTCGCACTTCAATTGCTGCTTCTGAGATCAACTTAGTTCCGGTTTCATTCATTACCTCTATGTTATCTGTATCTTCCTGTTCTAAAGCTGATTTATTTGTTTGTGAGCACCAGGCTGAATTTGTCTTTTTTTACCCTCACTCCGTCAAGGTTGGCCTGTTTCTTCATCCCTAACTTTATTCTTTCTCTCTTCAAATTGAGAGAAATCCTAGACCTCACTAGCCTATGGTCACTGCACTTTACCCTACCTAACACTTCTACATCCTGCACTGTGCTGGGATCAGCAGAGAGTATAACATCTATTTCATTCCTTGTTGTTTTCATTATGGCTTTTCCAGGTCCACTTCCTGTTGCTGCGCTTCCTGAAGAAGGTATTCATTATTCGGAGCCTATTCCTTTCCGCGAATTCTACCAACATCTCTCCTCTAGTTTTCCTAGAAACGATGCCATAGGTGCCAATTGCTTGCTCGCCAGGCAGCTTTTTCCCCACTTTTGCATTGAAGTCGCCCATGACTACAGTATTCTGAATTGGCACCTTTCTCATTGCTAATTCAACATCTTCATAAAACTGTTCCATGTTTCCATTGGCGGTCTGTCCAGACCCAGAGTTTTAGCACCCTCTGCCGCGTCGCAGGTCTGACCGTCGCCTTGGTCAGGTGCTCCGCAGCCGCTGGGGACTGAGGGCCATGGGTAAATTGTAGGAGTCATTATTAGGGAGGTAGCGGCCGAATACTGCACCAGAGAGGCCAATTCCTGTTCAGGTGAGGGAGTGACTTTGTTGAAGCTTAGTGGGCCTTCCTAATTTGGTTGTACCGTGACTAGTATAGCCCCACTAGCTTTCGGCGATATATACGTATATATTGTCAGGAGCAATGGCAAAGACAAAGACGTTGTAGTAGGGCTGGGTCAGAGGCTCACTTGGCGGACTGAAACCTGCTGGAACCTGTGCGCTCTGTGCAGTCTTGACTAGACAAGCGCTAGCCGTTTTGTTAATTTAATACTCCCCGTAACATCTTTTTGGCGGAGGTGCGGGCTCTATTCCACCCGGCCCTGGATCTTCGGAGCGGACGCCACGTTTCTCCCGCCTCCATGGCCGAAGACAGTACGCAGATCATCGCAGCCCGCGCCTGCGGCGCCGCCGACCGTGGTCCTTTCGCAGCCCCTCGACCCCGGCACGTTTTGCGGCACGGACAACAAAGACGTCGACGATTGGCTCCTTTTGTACGAGCGCGTCAGCAAGCACCACTGGTGGGATGAGACTCTAATGCTTGCCAACGTCATTTTCTACCTACGGGGCACGGCTCGGGTGTGGTTTAACACGCACGAAGAACTTACAAGTTGGGACCTATGCAAGGAGAAGATGCGCGCATTGTTTGGCCGATCGGCCGCGCGCCAAGTGACAGCCCGGCACGAGCTGGCGGCCAGAGCTCAGACGTCCACGGAGTCGTACGTCGCATACATCCAAGACGTACTAGCCTTGTGCCTTACCATTGACAAAGACATGCCAGAGACGGACAAGGTTGGCCAGGTGTTGAAAGGCATGGCTGACGATGCCTTCAACATCCTCATGTGTAAGCACTGCACCACGGTTGACTCCATCATCACAGAATGCCGGCGGTTTGAAGAAGCAAAAATCAGGCGGATTACTCAGCACTTTAACAGACTCCCGAATACAGCTGCGACCTCCTCGTGCGATGATCCCGTGACGCCCCATCCGTTCTCGCCGCCTAACAACTCAGCCAGGATTGTTCGCCAATAGCTCGAAGCCATGGTTCCAGCAGCTTATCAGGCACCTGCTCCTGACCATTTGGCGACAATATCTCTCATTGAGGCCATCGTACGTGAGGAGGTTGCAAATATGGGCGTCCCATTTCCACAAGCCCCCAGATACGCCCCTCCGCCCATGTGTGCTTCCGGTCCTCCCACTTAACACCACACCACCCGAATTATTGCTGCTGCCGCTTACGCTCCCCGGTTCACACCCCGCTACCGCAACCCTTCTGAGTGGAGGACGCCTGACGATCGACCAATCTGTTTTTCTTGCTCTCACGTCGGTCACATTTCACGCCACTGCCGCAATCGTCGTAATTACCGACCAAGTTTCCCCGGTGACCGCCGCCAAGATCGTGGCCCGTACTACAGCACATCTTCTCTCGACGATCAACTCCCGGCCCGTGATCCTCACCGTCTTTCTTCGCGCTCTGAATCGACCTACGCCGATGTTGCCGCACAAGGACACTGGTCCAACCAATCGCCGTCCCCTCAGAGTCACCAGTCGCGCTCCCCTCAACGCCGTCGCTCTCCTTCTCCGGCTTCCTCCGGACACCACCCGGGAAACTAGCCAGTGCAGCTCCGGGAGGTGAGGCTGCATTGACGACAAGGACCGCAAAACCTCTATTGACCCCTACTTCAAGACGCAATTTGCTCGGTGTTCTCGTCGATGGCGTGCCCGTTACTGCTCTCATTGATACTGGCACCCACATATCTGTTATGAGTTCTACGCTCCGACGCCGCGTACGCAAAGTGCTGACACCTGCCGTCTCTCCTACTTTGCGAGTAGCTGACGGCACCCGAACACTTGTTCTTGGTATGTGCACTGCCCGCGTTACTGTTGCCGGCTACCGCACTTCAGTTCTCTTCGCTGTTCTCGACGCTTGTCCACATGATGTCATTCTTGGTATTGACTTCTTGAGCGACCACTCTGCCCTCATCGATTGTTATTCTGGCATTTTGTGACTCGAACTGCCATTCTGTCCTGATGACGCCGCATCAAGCAACACTCGCCTACGTTCCCTGGAGTTTGTACGACTACCCTACCCGCGCAGGCTGCTACCTACGTCCTTATGTCACCGTTTCCCCCAGTCCCTGATGGTGAATATGTGGTCGCTCCCCTCACAGATGTGATCCTCTCGCGCAACATCGCACTTCCTCATACCGTAGTGCGTATTGCCAACAACAGAACGTTGCTTCCAGTCCTCAACTTTTCTACTTCGACCCATGTTCTTCCTCAAGGAATTTCTCTAGCCGAACTGTCACCTTTGGAAGAATGTACTGTTTCTGCATTCGCTGCTGACGCCGAGACCGCGACGCACCCTGCCATACCGACGCCAACCCAGGCACTTCTGGACAAAATGATATCCCCCGACCTCTTACCTTCCCAAAGTGAAGCACTCCGTGGTGTCCTATTTGCGTACCTTGACGTATTTGATGTTGCGAACAGTCCACTAGGCCGTAAACATGTCGTGGCCCACCGCATCGACACTGGAGACGCAAGCCCCCTTCACAAGCACCCTTACCGAGTATCTCACTCTGAGCGCCAAGTCATCCAAAAGGAGGTAGAGAAAATGCTTGATAAAGATGTTATAGAGCCTTTCTCTAGTCCTTGGGCATCCCCTGTAGTGCTTGTGAAAAAGAAGGACAACAGCTGGCGGTTTTGGGTCTATTATCGCCATCTCAATCGGGTAACGAAGAAGGATGTGTATCCTCTCCCACGAATTGATGATGCGCTCGATTGCCTCCATGGTGCCAAATATTTCTCGTCGCTAGATCTCCGCTCGGGATACTGGCAAATTGCCGTCGATGACCGCGACCGCGAGAATACCGCATTCATCACACCCGACGGCCTCTACCAATTTAAGGTTATGCTATTTGGGTTGTGTAATGCTCCTGCAACTTTTGAACGCATGATGGACACTCTTCTACGCGGTCTGAAATGGTCGACCTGTCTTTATTATTGGACGACGTCATCGTTTTCTCGCCCAGCTTTGAGAGCCACCTCCCTCGTCTGTCGGCCATTCTCGACATCTTTCGCCGGGCTGGCCTCCAGCTCAATTCATCTAAGTGTACCTTTGGGCGCCGCCAGATCAAATTACTGGGACACCTAGTCGACGCTACTGGTGTCCAAACGGACTCTGACAAGGTCCGTGCCATCCGCGAGTTCCCGGTTCCGCGGTCCACGCAAGAAGTACGCAGCTTTTTTGGGCTCTGCTCCTACTTTGGCCGCTTTGTTCTCAACTTCGTGGACATTGCTAGACACCTCATTGACCTACTAAAAAAAGATGCGGCCTTTTCTTGGGGTGCGGACCAAGCGTCTTCCTTTGCGTCGTTGATTTCTGCCCTCACTACACCACCTGTGCTGGCAAATTTTGACCCGGCTGCTAGAGCAGAACTTCGCACCGACGCAAGCGGCCTTGGCATTGGTGCTATCCTCGCCCAAACACAGAGCGGAGCCAACCGTGTGATAGCGTATGCTAGTCGTCTTCTGTCACAGTCGGAGAAGAATTACACCAGTACTGAGCGGGAGTGCTTAGCTCTCGTCTGGGCTGTAGCGAAATTCCGTCCGTACCTATATGGACGGCCGTTCGTGGTCATAACAGACCACCATGCGCTCTGCTGGCTCTCAACACTTAAAGACCCCACAGGGAGGCTCGGCCGTTGGGCATTACGATTACAGGAGTACACGTTCTCGGTAGTGTACAAATCTGGCAAGTTACACAGTGACGCCTAATGCCTCTCCCGCCATCCCGTTGAACCATCCGACTCCACTGAAACGGACCCCGACACCTATGTCTTGGCGATAACAGACTTCACCCATGTGGCCGACGAACAACGTAGAGATCCATCGTTACTCTCTCTTGTTGACCGTCTGCATTCCGGCACGCTCGACCCTTCCAGCAACATGTTCTTACTTCGGGATAACGTTCTTTACCGCCACAACATGCACCCCGACGGCGCAGAACTCCTGCTCGTTGTCCCGCATCATCTGCGCAGGGATGTCCTCATCCAGTTTCATGACGCCCCCACTTCCGGGCACTTAGGCGTCTCCAGGACCTATGATCGCATATGACGACGTTTTTTCTGGAAGGGCCTTTATCGGTCCGTTTGCCGCTACGTAACATATTGTGACCTGTGTCAGCGTCGCAAGAAACCTGCGACTCTACCTGCTGGTCTCCTTCAGCCAATTGACGTTCCAGTGGAGCCGTTTTATCGAGTGCGCCTGGACTTGCTGGGTCCCTTTCCAATTTCCACGAAAGGCAACAAATGGATAGCAGTCGCTACGAATTATACCACTCGATTTGCAATTACTCGAGCGTTGCCAACGAGCTGCGCCACAGACGTAGCCGACTTCCTACTGTACGACGTCATCCTCCAACATGGGGCTCCACGTCACCTACTCACAGATCGCGGTCGCTGCTTCCTGTCTCGTGTGGCTGACGATCTACTTCGATCATGTGCTACTCATCACAACTTCACGACCTCATATCACCCTCAAACCAATGGAATCACCGAAAGATTAAACCGTACACTGACAGACATGCTTTCCATGTACGTTTCCGATGACCACCACGATTGGGACATTGCTCTCCCGTTCGTCACATTTGCATAACACTCATCGCGTCATGAAACTGCCGGCTACTCACCCTTCTATCTTCTCTTTGGATGCCATCCTTTACTACCCTTTGACACCTTGCTCCCTTCTCACCAGGCCTCCACATCCATGACTTCCTATGCACAAGATGCCATCACGCGTGCGCTCGTCGCGCGTACAGTAGCCCGTGCTCGGCTCTCGTCATCGCAGACCGTACAAGAGGCCATCTACGATCGTCGACACCGGGATGCTGATTTTCCACTGGGCTCTCTCGTCATTCTCTGGCTCCCATCTCGTCGTGTCGGCCTCTGTGAAAAGTTAATGTCGCGGTACGTCACGCCCTACCGCGTGCTGCGCCAGGTGACTCCTTTCACCTATGAGATATCTCCCATGGCATCCAACTCATCGACTGCCGCACCATGAAGTGACATCGTACATGTTTCCCGCCTCAAACTTTACTACTGTGATAATCCATTCTGACCACAACAAGCACCGGGACGGTGCTTCATCGGCCGGGGATAATGTCACGAGCAATGGCAAAGACAAAGACGTTGTAGTGGGGCTGGGTCAGAGGCTCTCTTGGCGGACTGAAACGTGCTGGAACCTGTGCGCTCTGTGTAGTCTTGACTAGATATGCGCTAGACTTTTACTGTTAATTAAATACTCCCCGTAACAATATATATATATATATATATATATATATATATATATATATATTTGCCGGTGTCAGGCCTGAAAATGTAGTGGACAGAGGGAGGATTCGGACTTACTAACTTCAGAATATCATACTATAGGAAAATTCGAACGTAACATTACCCTAAATAAATGGTCATTGAAATATCATATGCGGCACAAACGTCGTGAACTGTCTGTTCGTACTCTACATTCGTTATAAACGCACGTAATAGTGCCACTAAGGTCCTCGTTGACTTCCCGGATATACTATCACACTCGCTCTCACTTTGCGGTCAAAACTCTTGCGTGCGACTCACGCATTGAAGAAACAAAAACAAAAAAAAAAAAACTTGCGCCAATTACGTGTTGAAGACTAGAAGAAGATTCGCGCTTTTTTATAAGTACTTCCACGCACTAAATGAAACTCAAATGCTGCCGTCTTCTAAACACAGGTGCGAGACACGCACAGCCTTAGACATACCCTTACATAATACGTCGAAGAGAAAAGAAATCTGTAGAGTATACCATTACTAAAAGCGATCCGCGCAGTCCATCTCTAAGGTGCGGTACTCTCTATGTGCGTGCGGGAACAACGATACGATGATTTCTAAAATGAGCTAAAGTAGACTGCAGAATAACCAGTGTCTAACCTGATACAGCGTTATTTTCATAATTCGCGAAATCTGAAAAGACAGTCTTAGTTTAACGGAAACTCACGCGAACTATCTGCATATCTCTGCAAAAAAAAAAAAAAAAACTGACGATATCCTTTCTCGAGCGTTCCGCTGTCATGTTTTCCTGAAAGCAAACATCAAATTAACTCGAAAATTTATCTGCCTCTACCACGATCAGAAGAAACAAACACTGCCCTCTGCCTAACAGAACGTTCCTAAACCTCAAAGTAAGTTGTTCCAAAGTATCCTCAGAGAAATGAATAATAATGAATGCAACACACCAAACGTGCCTCGAAAGAAAAGCACTACTGTCAAATAAAACACGACTTGTCACGAACTCGCGCACAAGCGTCTTGCGCGTGTCCTTCCAAACTAGGTTGAGCTGTTTTCGTGTGCTCAAATATTGCGTTAAGAAATTATCTCGGCTCCTTTGGACAAATGATAGTTTTGCTTTATTGAAACCAGTCACAGGGCTTTTTCATCTGACGTAAAAGTGGTTGTGCCATTTTTGAGCTGCCGGCGCTCCCCGTTTAGACGTTGCCTACGCTGAGCTTTGAAATTCGATAATGCATATCATAAATTAGGGGATAATTTCCAGATTAAAACCAAAAAGGAGATTCGAAATGTAGCTGCTTCCCTATTTACCTTTAAACAACTTCCCCCGAGGTTCTAGTAAAAACTTTCGAGAACAAATGTTTTATTAGTCCTAAATTGCACCATTAAGGGCAAATTATACTCACCTTGCCTTTCCAGTCCTATAAAGAAAAAAAGGAGCGCCACGTTCGCTACGCTCATAGCCACGTTAGAAAAAAACGCCTGCACTCTAAGAAATACATCCTGCATTAAGCGAGTAATATTTTACAGTAGTTGATGTGCATAAGCCATTTTTTATTATGTTGAATACTTTTTTTGCTACGCCATACATTTCTTTTTAAAGCGAAGCTTTCCAGGCACACCCTTGCGGATATAGCTGACCGTGGCTGCTGCTGCCGCCTTGCTGACACACAGGACAGTACTCACATAACAAATAGGTTTACACATTGCCCCAACAGGCCACAGTAGATCAGTGGCTGTGGCGTAGCACTGTGGCGTAGCACTGTGGCGCTCGATGTCGTGGGTTTGATCCTGGCCACATTTCGATGGGGGTGAAATGGAAGGATGCTCGTGTACATCAATTTAGGAGCACCGTTAAGAACGCCAGGAGGGGGGGGGGGGTCAAAATTAATCCGGAGTCCCTCACTACAGTCTTGCCTCGTAATCAGATCGTGGTGAAGCCCCGCAAAATCACAGAATTTATTTATTCTAACATTATTCTAACATTGCCCCACTTGTACTGCCCCTGCCAGACGTGCCGCTTGCCGGCACAGTTCAATACAGAACTCCACAATAAAACTATAAATGATTCCTAAATATTCTAATTCTTCCAAAATATTCAAGCGGGTGATTATTTTATTGGAGCGGAGCATTTTATCCCTTTTTTTTCGGATATGCTTGCGCATGCTCAGAGTAAGGTGGGCCGATCCTGGAGATGGTTGATGAAAAGTGGGCCTGTACCGAAGACAGTGCTATCCGCGGTCACGTGGATCACACGAGTTGCGGGGTGGGCATCTCCGGTTTTTGCCGATTCGCTGGGCAGAACGCTATCGCTACGCTGAAAAATGCGCTGTAGAAGAGGAAACGTTTCATGAAATTTTATTTCACAGTTAATGAAAGCTTCCTTCACATGGATTTTAAAATGTATGGTGGATGTTCATTTGTGTGTGTGCGTGTGTGCGCACGTGTGTGTGTCCGCGTGTGTGTATTAAGCTGTGGTCACCATGCATACAATATCCACGTTTCATTTCCCTTGTAAAGAATTCCTAGAAGGGTCGAAAGGTCGAATCTCTCTCATGTAAATCTTGTGCTTTCTCTCCAACAGATTGCGAGGCTAATCACCTAAAGGTAGATGAAAAGTAGGAATTCGGAAAGAAGAAATAATTTCTGGTGGGGAGATCACACACAGTTTTCAGCCCATATTTTGAGACCTAGTTTTACAATGTAGATTTCTTCTAATGTCGCAATGGGGAATTTACATATATTTTAATGAGGCTAAGTTCAATAGTGCAAAAATGTCTGCGTTCTTTTGAAGTGGTTCCTAAGCTCAATCTAACTGTCTTTGTTTCGCGGATGTCGGCTAATGCAAGTCTTTTGAAGTAGTGTCGTCTTCGGAAATAATTCTCGCGCTTACGGCTTTAACCACTTAGCATTTCGATTATAGCTCAAAAACGCTATGTCCTCTTCTCCTTCATAGCGATGTAGCTTCGGGTTTAGAGATAACAATAGCCCCACCCGTCCTTTCTATCGCTGATGTGACAAGAACTCTGAGACAAAGGAATCGCCATTTACGGCGCGCCTGTATAAATGAAAGGCAAACTTTCGCGTGATCTCCAAAGCACATTAGTATGCATTAAAGTTCTGGGTTTCTTTGTCACGGCATTAAACTCAATGCCTTACACCGATTTCAATCTCGCAATTCTCTTCGCACGCGTCATCAACTGCATTTCTGTAATGCAGGTGAAAAGCATGGTAGTGATCATTGCATGACTGTTTTTGTTCTTTCTTATTGGACACAGTAGAATATGATTTCACTTAACGAAATGGTTACAAAAGCAGCAGCGATTTTAGATGGGGCAATGAAATTATTGGCTTTCGTTTTCAATGGCAGGTTACAAGAAACAAGAGGAGGCATTGGGGAATTGGAGAGCACAAATTAGGCGAGTTTGCTGTCTGGCTAGTTAGTACATGATTTCGTAATTTAAAAACAGTGGCTCACTATGCGAAGTTACCAAGGATAAATGAAGCCGAGAAATCCATATAGTATACGTGGTAGATAACTACTGATATATTAGAATCAAGCGCAGCGGCAAAGTATATAGAGAGCTGAGACTACAAATTTACAAATATAACATTCTTTGCTATGACGACGATCAAGTGCTCTTAAATGTGTTTAGGAGAGCTCCTTGGCCGTCGAATAATTGAGGCTGCACTTCATAGTTATGAAGTAGATTTAATGGATGTAGCTTTCTGTGCCAGAGTTGCTTCCCTTTCAGAGTGTTTTTACACGAACACCGTGTACAAGAAAGATATTCCATTTCATAGGTTTAGTCGCTTTGCTGCATACTGAATTTTGAGTTTAAGCAGCTCCTCTTAACTTAATATGAGATTCAAAGCGATTTCACTTGTCTGCACGTCGCATCAGCGACGCCCCAGGGTTTTCGGTTGGAAGAAACTGTTATCATTGTAATTCCCACTACACCGTATCACCTGCTATGTTGATCTGCCCGTGCTTTAGAGAATCTAAAATTAGAAGCTAAGGAGCTTACAGGCTAACAACAATATTTCCCAACATTTTTCTGCGTTTCCTAACGTAGTTTATTCAAATAAGTATGTACTCTGGGAGACATGCGGCCGCCCATTCTAAGGCCATATTTGTTGTTGCATTAGGTTGGGTTGTGTGGCTATAACGAAAGAGCCTAATGGAACCATAGTTGCATTCTAAATGCGATCACACATTCGTGGTAGGTACCACGATGTCCCGCATGTTTTCTGCGCAAACGCGTGCCCACAAAAAAAGCCAGCTATGCGGCGGAGATGTTGCTGCCTGGGTGTACGCATTCTCTAAATGACCCGACATAGCTAAGGCAGCCGAAAGATTGTGCGTAATGACCCAGTTTCTGAAGTGGCCGTCAACTGCGCGTACCATAGAATTACCCGGAGTACGAGATGTAAGCGCGCCGTCACTTGAGCAGTATTGTCTTAACTGCAGTAGTTCTGTCTGCATCTGAAAATTATACTAAAGGGCAATGTGTCCGGCTGTCAGACATGACAAAGAGCATAGATGCTGGGAAATTGTTTACTCTATTGAGGATGACACTGCAAAAATATGAGGTATATTCTGCAGTAGCAAACGCAAAACTGCTGACTACTTGAGCCTTAAACTCATAGTACAACGCCTAAGACTAGCGTTTTCAGTCTGATTGTTAAATATATTTTTTGCACGTTTATTCATGATCTGGTCATTTGATTAAAACAACACAGCATTATTATACCCAAGAGGCCGCCAAGTTTGATTATCTTTCCAAAATTGATCTTTTGTTCAAAACCAAGATTTATATTACGCTTGAACAATGAAAGCAACGTTTCTGCGTGAGAAAATAGATTCCAGTGCGGCAGCTTTCTTCTTAAAACAACGGCACTGGTAAAGTCGTTCCATTATTGAAACGTCATTGCAGATTTCTTTAATTACAATCTGACACGCCTTTTAGGGCACTGAAATGGGTCCTTTTCTGAATAAATGTAGTTCTCAAATGTAGTTTTCAAAGTTATTTAAAATAAATTATGGGGTTTTACGTGCCAAAACAACGATCTGATTATGAGACACGCCGCAGTAGGGAACTCCGGAAAATTTAGACCACCTGGGGATCCTAAACGTGCACCTAAATCTATGTACACGGGTGTTTTCGCATTTCGCCTCCATCAAAATGCGGCCACCGTGGCCGGGATTCAATCCCGTCATCTCATGCTTAGCAGCGCAACACCATAGCCACTAAGCAACCACGGCGGGTAGTGTTCAATGTGTCCGATGAAGTACATAGGCGTTCCAGTTAACGTTTTGAGGAAAATGATGGCTATGCATTGCAGCACAAAGTTAACTGGAACGCCTATGCATTTCATCGGACACTTTAAAAATTAATATCTCGAAACTGTTTCAGTCCTGAGAATTCGTTCCAAGTTGATACGCCTTGCGAACTCAGCAGCTATAATTCGTAGATTGAAAGATGTACCGTAAGCAATAATAAAAAGTTATTAAGCGTAAATATATAAAATAATCAATTAGGCGTTTTGATCTCTGGTGGAAGTAATGGCTAGCTCATCGAGTAGTTTCGATCAAGGATTGTAACTGTGCTATGTGCCACAGGCAATTTAAAAAAATTTGGTACAGCTAAACTGGACCACCCTGTAATAAATGCGAAGGATTTCTTGGCGAACATTTGCCACTTTGACAGTATCTATCTATCTATCTATCTATCTATCTATCTATCTATCTATCTATCTATCTATCTATCTATCTATCTATCTATCTATCTATCTATCTATCTATCTATCTATCTATCTATCTATCTATCTATCTATCTATCTATCTATCTATCTATCTATCTATCTATCTATCTATCTATCTAGCCACGTACGCCTTGGTGCTCTCATGGTCGTTTCGTTAATTGGCATAGTATGACAAGAGTGTATGGCGAACATAAATGGTAGGTCATGGCATAAATGTCGTGACATGCGTGTTATGTAGGTCATGAAACAGCTGCCTAAAATGACAATGACCCAGTGAAAAAAGACGAATACTCAGAAACCACTGTAATGGATTTGGACGTCCGTTTTAAGCGAAGGAAACACTGAAGGATGGTGGTAGAAGTCATAGTCATGAGCATGACTTAGCACAAATAACAATGACTATGCAAAAAAGATTAACACGCAAAAACAACTGAAATGGGTTAGCACGGGGTACTAAGTGAAGGAAACACTAAAGAATGATGGTGAAAGTCATAGTCATGAGCATGACTCAACAAAAATTGCAATGACTCAGCGAAAAAAGATCAACACTCAGAAACCACGGAAATTGGTTCGGACGTGCGTTCTAAGCGAAGGAAACACTGAAGGTTGATGGTCGAAGTCACAGTCATGAGCATGACTAAGGCTTTCACCTTAGGGTCTCTTAGGCATAGCTAGGGGGACTCCTGACAACTTGTGACATGAATTTCATAACACGCGTGCCATGTAGGTCATGAAACAGCCGCCTACGTCTTGGTGCTCTCATTGTCGTTTCGTTAACTTGGTAGGTTACCCGCACACTGCTTCGCATAACATCGATTCCCACAGTGCGTGGGATCGGCCGGCTTTTTTTCATCGGCATAGATAACCACCTTGATGGCAAAATGTGATAGGTCATCTAACTGCCAATAATCATTGCTCTTGTGCGCTCATGCAAGCACTCTGCAGAGCTCTGGAGATTTCGTGGAACCTTCCGCCGTCACTATAAAGTTCGGAAATCTTCGTCCTGAGCTATGACATGCACAATGGAAGCTTCAAAATTGGTGTCAAAATTTTTATTTGCGATGGGACTCTCGCAGAAGCATCATGGACTAACGGAACCTAGACAATCAGGGTTAGGTAACAGCGAGACAAAGGCAAAAGAAAATTAAACCGTAAAACGCATCATGCTCACGTAAAAAGCATCAAGCATCAGCTAAAAAAAAGGCTGTAATTTTTCATACCAAAGGTATGAGTCTTCCATCAGATCTAACATTAGCGTATTGATCTACAAATATAGAACTTGTTCGTTCTGCAAAGGTGTTAGGGGTACACTTCACAAGTACTATGCAATGGGACGACCATGTAAGCTTTGTACTCCAAAAACTTAGCCGCCTAACAGGTGTTTTAAATCGCTATAGATATGCTTTACCCGTCTCTGTAGAATTATTAATTTATAATGCTTTATTTGTGTCTAACATACATTATGGGCATCTTGTATGGGGCACCATGACTCAGTGTAACTTGAGGAAATTATTTCGTATGCAGAAGAAAATAACACGTGTCATCACTAATGTACCGTATGCCGCCCATATTGAAAACCTGTTTCAGAACTACAAGATTGCTACAGCCCATAACATCTATAACTGCAGACCACGGTGTAAGAAGATAGGTGTTCCGACGGCGCGCCCGCGCTGGGGCGAGAGAGCGGCCACTTCGTGTTACCGCCGCCGCTAGGGGCAGCACGTGTTGAGGAGGCCTTGGAGAAGCGGCAGAACTGTGGATAATTTACGACCTCCGTCAGCATTTAAACACCCATACCCAAAGATATGCATTTTTTCGTTATTTAGACGCCAAATCCTGAGCAGGTAGAATGTTTCATGCCACACACAGTCAAAATACCGTCATTTCGAACACGAGAGAGACGCGTCGTCTGCTCGAGCAGACGGCGCGCTCCACTTACCACTGCTCGCCGCGTCGGAGTCAATCGCAATGTCGGCAGAAATATAAAGGGACGTTCCTCCAAGCAAGTAGAGTCGTTTAAGCAGGCGAACGACATATATTCATCGAAATAAAGCACTTCTGCCGCGCGTGCCCATAAAAGCGCCAGCAAAGCGAGCGAAAAAGTGGCCCCCAGAACAGGTGCTGCCCCTTGCTGCAGCGGCGTTCGTAGAGTCAAACTAAGCGGCCGCGCCTCGCGCCACCGTCGGATCACCTTCCTTTTTTACACCGTGCTGCAGACTATTACGCGAATATTACTTTGGTACCAAACGTAACAATACCTTACTTGTAGAACTTGCAAAACTATCCGTCAATTGCCACCGTTATTCAACTCGTATGCCTGAGGTATGGTAGGTTCCGCGGTCTAGAACTAATTACGGTTGTCAACTGCTGGGTAATAACCTTCTAAGATTACTGAATATATCTAATCGAGCAGGCTACAATTTACAGCATTTATCGCTGTCGGAATTTAAAACTCTGTTGCTTTCACCTCATTAGAGCGCGTTTGTGAATGCTTAATAATGTATCTTATGTTCTTTTTTTGCCTATTACCAAGTGCATATAATTTAATCTTTTCAATACCGTAGTGTGTTTGCATTGTTATAACGTGTGAAAATATTTCATTGTTTTTTCATATATTGTATAACTGCAATGTTTTATGGCCACTATATGAATGCAATATATATGGTGCTGGATGTGTTACCCCAGGTAGCCATATTGTAACTGAGGGGGTGAGATTACGTCAAGCCGCGTCTGTGCGGCTGTTTCCCTCATCCACCTGTATTTACCACTGCTCTGTAAGAGTGTGTGTGTAAATGGAAATCAGTAAATTAATAAATCAATCAATCGATGTTAACTGTTCATCAATTCTACTGTTAAAATAATTGTGGCTCAGTGTGAAACTCAAGATAACCTTAAGGTTCTTGACAAGGCAAAAGGCAAAGAAGTTACAACTTGCTGCCAGTGCGAGCCGAACCCACTACCTTTCTTTGACATGCGCGGTGCCTGGCTAATTGAGCTACAAGGAAGGAGTGCCAGCCATTTCCAACCTTTTGTTGGCTTCATGTTCTGCTGGATTAAAATATTAGTTGCCAAAAATGAGCCCATAGGCTCTCCTGATTGTTATTGTTCATTACATAGCGAGCGTTCTGAATCTGGCAGCCTTGTTCTGAATCTGGCAGCCGTTTTGAATCTGGCAGCCTTGTGGTTGCGTAGGAGGGTTTCTTTGCCAGTTCTCTGAGACGCCTACATGACACGAGCGCTTGGACGAACGTTCCACATTTGGCTCCATTGCCATCAGGAACGCTGGCTAGCACTCCCTAGGCTATGTTACACATATATGTGATTCAAATACACAAGATAATCGAAAAATTATGAAGCGTTGCCTAGCTCAATATATGCTATTTCTATCAAGGTTGCCCCGACTATTACCAACAGAACATGACCCCACCTCAACGTTTAGGCAATCCTGTAGCTGCAGTTTCAAAGCAAATGTACGGATTTCTTTGTGGATTAGGGTAAATGTTAAGAAAAACTTATTGCTCTCACGCTCAAGAACTCTAGCGCAACATGTCAAAAACGTAAAGGAAGATTGAAAGAGAAATTGTCAAATCGAGAACTACTTTTGAATTTCTTCTGCGCATTTCTTCGTACGTAGTTTTATTTTTGTGTTCAGTACTTCCACATACAGCTAGCCCCCACTTTTCACACACTATGGGGCTCTTATCGGTGCTGACCAGCAGGTGAGTGCCAGTTTTTTTCTTGCCCAGCCCACTTGAACCCTTCCAGTAAAGCTGGGTAATATAAATAGTCTTGTTCTTTCTTTCCTTTAATGCAAACCTGCGGAGAGCATTAAGACATACAGCCGTAACCAAAAAGACGTGTGTCATTCGTTTCCATTTTGCATGGTCAGTGCGTTAAAATAAAAAAAAAACAGACATAACATGAGTGTGGCCTTTGTCCTTCAGGCAAAAATCCTCCTCCTTGGAAACCCTTTTTTCAGCCCTCGCCAAACTAAGCTTTCGCACTTTCTCTTTAAGCTTATTTACTATGTCATGCAGAAGTGCATGCTCCGTCATGACTTTCTACCTGATCGCTTTTCTATTCTTGGTGATTTTCTTTTTGCGTCGCCGAGAGTTCACATTTTAAGCCGACGATCTGTCTAGAGATGCGAATGGTGCTTTGTATGTTTCTTTTCTTTTTTCAATGAAAGCTTTAACAAGCTTGCAAACGCAAAGTCGAGTTTTATTTCCAGGAAGCTTTTGAAATTATTATGGCGGGTAATCCTATCAAAAACTCGTCGCGAGTCTGGCCAGGGAACAGATTATATCAAAAATCAATAATACCAGCGCAATGATATGCGATGCGCTCCGAAACATTACGAACATTATTTATTTAGGTTTCTAACGCTTGTTTTTCTCCTGGATACGAGAGATTAACATTATACCATGTCACAATCATGCACTCCTGTAAGCATTCTCAGTGCAGCTCGCCGGAACTAAGGTCCTAGATTCCCGAAAACATAAAAAAAGACATGTTTACCCCCTTCTTCTGCCAATTGTTCGACAGGATGCTGCCATTAATGTTTGCGCCGATGCCGATCAAAAATCTGAGCTTCCGGGCAGGCTTAATGACATATACTTCCTTTGAAACGAGGACTGTCACGTGCTACCACTTGAAAGCTGTACTTTAAACTTGTCCGGAAATAAAATAATCCCCGGCTTTCTGCATTTTGTGTGTCACTGAATGATCAATGCTGAGATGACTGACCATACTTACTAGAAGGCTTAGACTTCGGTAGCCATTAGTTCATCAAGAATTCCTTTGCTATTACTAGAGGCCGGTTCTTTAGGCATTAAAAAAGCGCGTTTTAGGCGCCAAAAATAGGCAGGCAAAACAATGTTTTAGGCCTCCAACGTCGTAAATATAGGCACAATAAATTTTTACATAAATGCAAGTAATTTCAAACGAAGACGTGCGCGGCCTATATCTACGATATGAAAACAAGAAATGCTATTGTCTATGATGGCACAAAGGCGCCAACAGTTGAAGATAGCCGTGCAATTGTCCCATAAAACTGCTGGACTAATGATGATCAATTGGCTTCATACAATAAGCACACTGTTCATATTCATGTTCAATGGCCACTGTACTCGAGCGTTGCATATAGTGAAGCAGGCATGAAAAAGAATACTTGAAAGCTGGGAATACTGATTAAAAAAACCGATACTTTATTTCTGGCTGACGCAATTAAATTAACACACAACAAAAAAGACAAATAACGGATGCAAGAGAGACTACTATTTATTAAGAAATTAGCATGTTCATACATGCGCACTGTTAGGTTCAACTCCTCGGAATTTCCTTATATACAATGACATTATCCAAATTGTACAGGCCAGACGTCCCAACACTGCCAAATACACTTCCGCCCATTTTAAGTGCACATGTTTGAAGAAATCTGTTTGGAGAGCACACGGAACGTAGTCTAAGAATCACTGTGAGGATTGTGGAAACAATAGCAAACTACCACCATCGCCAGATTTTTGGATTCAAAATTGCGCCTCTTGTCACTGAGAATGATATCGTTCGCTGAGAAGGAAGGCCAGACGGCGGTGAACACCTAAAAAAGTAAATTACAAACACAACAAAAGCCGTGTGCACATCACATTTTCCTTTCTTCTCTTGCTTTTCACTCTCCTTTGCCCTGACGGCTCTCCGTGGTTTTGCATTCGCCAACCGCTCGCGCAATGTCAGCGCGGAGGCGTATGCTGGCCGGCGCGTCCCATTATAATGCTGCTAGCAGTTGTTTTTCGGGAGTTGGTTGAACTAAAGGACTAGGTTGAACCCATAGAGTTTCGAACAGTCAATGTTGCCCGGTAACATGAATAACGGTATCTGACGGCACTTGAAAGCAAAACTTGAGGCTAAATAGTGTTTATATATAAGCGCCGATATTAAAAATAGGCATTTATATAGGCAAGGCATTTAGGCACAAACGCCAAAATAGGCATTTATAGGCACTATGAGAACACTATAAAAGCCCTTCTTAACCCTGTAATTCATGCTCATATATTAAAGTGTGGCGATAGGAGCGCAAGGAACAAAAAAGACATTTGCCTAAAATCCGGTCTCTAGCTATCACTTGTAATTACAAATTTTGAGTTCGTGTTTGTAACATAGGTACCACGGTCACTCTGCTCCCACACGTGAACTGCTGCATTGCTACTAG
Organism: Dermacentor silvarum; assembly: GCF_013339745.2. Classification (NCBI taxonomy): domain Eukaryota; kingdom Metazoa; phylum Arthropoda; class Arachnida; order Ixodida; family Ixodidae; genus Dermacentor; species Dermacentor silvarum. Next base: position 136,245,657 of record NC_051159.1, on the reverse strand, counting down.
ACGCTTGAGATGCTTTGAATTTGAGATGACGAGATGCTCTTATATGTTATAAATAATAACATGCTGTTATTTTTTCCCAATCACATGAAATATATGAAGATGATCAGGTATCAATGGGAAACTGTATTTTTTTAATAGTGGCATATATTTCCTGTTCACTTCTTGCTTTGTTTTACTTGCCGAAATCCTATATTGGAAACCACAAAGACCTATGTTGTGTTTCCATGTTGGGTTTCCATTTCATGTTGTCATATTTCCCCAACAAGCGTATGTGAGTACATTTCAGCGGAAATATTAAACATCTGTGCACCTAATGTCGGATTTTTCTAGTCCAGAAACAGGAAACCTATATTAAACGACACCTTTACAAGCTTTTTAAATTTTATAAACTTTACAGATGTTAAAAGCAAGCATCACCTTACTAAAGGCAACATCCATAGAACGTTTTGTACACTTAAGCCAGTTATCGCTGCATAAAATGTTTAAACCCATACTAGTATTATCGCGGGGCCCTTATAAGTGTATAATAGTGTCAAAATAGTGTCAAAATAGTCTCAAAATAATAGTGTCATTGCGGTCAAAACATTTTCGTAATTCAAACAATCAAAGCAGTAGTTAATTCGGTGTTGGTTTAGCTTCTTCCTTCTTTCCATTTGTTGCAGAAAGCTAGTACCTGTGTAGTGCTTTCTTTATATTGTTTCGGGCACTGTAGAACAAGTTTTGCGGTAATTACAAGGACCTTACAAGAGTAGTTTCCTGGGCTAATTCTCAATATTGCACCCACCGCGCTGGCTTAGCGGCTATGGTGTTGCGCGGCGAAGCGCGAGGTCACGGGATTAAATACCGGCCGCGGCGGCCCCATTTCGATGGGGACGAAGCGCAAAAACGCCCGTGGCCGTTGCATTAGGGAAACATTAAAAATTCCCTGCTGGCCAAAAGTAATCCGGAGTCACCCACTACGTACGGGGCGCCTCATAATAAAATCCTGGTTTTGGCACGTAAAACCGCAGAATTCAATTCACAATAGTGCACGATTAACTAGTGCAGAAAGACACGGTAAAACAGAAACCTGAACAGAGGGAAGCAATGGTAAGAAGTTGAGTGCTTGAAGGTTAGGTGCTCTCGCCTAGCATATTTTACATATTCGCCACCATTTTTAAAGCGAAGCTTTGTACCTCTACCAGCCAAGGGTTCTGTCATGTCCGTCGTTGTAATCAAAAAAGGATCCCGACGAACCGCTAACAATTTCAGGTATAGCAGTATAGCTTACTTGAATTCAGGCATTCAGCGTACAACTAAGCACTCGTTTTCGCAAGAAAAACCACAAAAACAAGCTTCAAAGTGATGAGCCAACATGATGGATGATAAGGGCTGCGGGCAAACAACGGAAACAGGCTCGGCGCGGTCCGTAAGATTAGATTGCAGCTGTTGCAAAGCTTATGCAGCTGCTTGAAAGAGGGTTGACGTCATTCGAAACCCTTCCAGCCTAGTAACTGCTTCGGTTAATTTTCTAGACTACCCCACTATGTGTAGACCACGGAAAGAGTTAGCACTCGTGTGCTTCACCAATGCAAAACAACCAACCACCATTCGCGGAACGTGCATTGATTTAACCTTGGCAAAGAATGTAACTACAGTGAAAACAGAAAATTTGAGTGTATATCACACCGATCATAAAGCAGTGGTGAATATTGTTGTGAAGTAAATAATAATAAAGGCCGTGGTTAAAGTTACGTTGTAGTGTGTGAAATATCAAGTGCGCCGCAGTCACCGTGAGGGTGGCGTAAAAAGCTTCGCTTTCCAACCACCTTCACAGGGTAGATTGGCAGGCAATTTTTTTTTACATATTCAATGCTTTGATAGCTTTCGTGTCTGCTCAAGAGTTGTCCTTTTATCATAGCCCGTTTACCGGATAATTACGCGAAAGGAAAACATATGGAGGTGAGGTTCATTAGTGAGACTCCTAGCTTGGCTAATTGGATGGCTTCAAAGCAGTCTGAGGAAGCTGACATCGTTACTTCGCATAGCTATTCTCGTTTCCTGACGTTATTCGACATTTTGGTAGGCAATGAAAACTCGCTAGCACAGCCTATGAAATGCCGTCTTCCTGTCATGCGATGAAAACACCCTTTCTGCCAGTTTTACTTTCTCGATACTCAACAGGGTGCAGGACTCAAGACAATGCTCATGTGGCAAAAGCGCCTTTTATTGTTGTTCTTGTTTATATTGTTTTATATTGTTTATTGCGTATAAAAGCACGTATAAAACGTGCTTTTATAAGGACACTCGAAGGGAATTTGCCGTTCGCGCTGTCGTTGTGTCACGTTATTGACGTGCACGCGCCGCCAGCAATGCTCCCGCATGAAAAGGTTTGATGGTTTCGAGAGGCGCGAGAGATGTGCAGTGCGCTTGGCTTCAAAAAAAAATGTCGCAGTTTCTCCCTAAAGGCGAAGCATCAATTGCGATAGCAAATCAGTAGAGAGCTATTCGGAGTAGGGATAGTAGTTTTATCGGCTGCATAAACTTGGACACATCGCTAACTAACTGAATTAACCAGCATGGTGTCAGCGCGCACAAGCTAACATGAATAGATCACACTCGATGACCGCAGACAACCGCTGTGAAAACGCTGACAGCAAGCAAAGGATCGTGCGGTCTATCGCTTCAATGGAAACAGCGCATACCAAGGTCAGATCCGTGTGGAGATCGCTTTCAAGACAGGGTGCGCGTGACAGCCCGTGCCGGCGCAAAGTACGAGCGCAGTTGTTGGCAGAGTAGAAGACGCCCCCCTCCCTCCCCCTCTCCCTCCCATGCTGCCTTCCCGTTTTCCTCCTTTCGCGTGGGAGATTGAGTGGCCAGTACCCCTTGCGCCCGGTTGCAAGATACGCATTTGGTGCCGCATCACAGCGTCCTCGCCCCTCCCTTCCTCCCATACACCCACGACCTTTCGCGCGACGGAAGTCGCGTTTGCTCTCCGCCGTGCGTTCGCTCTGCGTGATAGCTCGTGTCCCCCGCGCGCTTTCACTCGCACATACGGCGCGCGGTGACGATTTTATCGCCCTTGGACTTTATACGGAACCTCACGATGACGTAGACGGCGACGACGACGGCGATGGCGATGGCAGAAATCCGCTTGAAGTGTCCATATAATTTCTATCGCAATAAAACAAGGAAGCCCAGTGGAAACCAAGTAGAATCGATAAAACCACTTAATTATTCCGATAAATCGACTAAGCAGTGGAGCCAGGGCAGTGTTTTGCCTCCTACTGCTAACATGCGGATTGTGCGCACTAACAGTTGCGTTCCCACGGAGGAGCTGGGTGGAGACCACACCACGGCGCGGACAGTGGTGTGAGGGGAGCAAACAGCACACCTCAAGCATTTAACAGTAACGCTTTTCCTCAGACCAGTGTTGTGAGACGCCTGGTAGCGGCCAGGGCACTGTTTCTGCTGCAAAGGAGCGGTTCCCTCGCGTGCTTTATCACACCAACACGTAGACCCCCCCCACCCACCCTCTCTATTCTTCGAACACCGTCTGAGGAGCTAAGCCTTGCTACCACGTCCTAATTCTTTGGTCAACGAATTATAATGCCCATGTATTGTATTAACAATTTCTGTAGAGCGGAGGAAAGGCTCGAAACACTCTGACAAAGGATATACGCGGATTGTTGTTTTTTCGAGAAATTTAGGCTCACATTTTTGCAAAAACTTGGCCTTATGCTTGGGAAATATTGTATACACGGAAAAGTTGATTCACACAATTGAAGTTTGGCAGTAGATCCGTTAGTAAAGGGGAATAACTTGCAATAATGCTAAACGTGTCGGAAACGTGTTTTTAATGATGATAACTAATGCATTACCAACAAAAGTTGGCAGGTTCGACATCTCAATCTTTTAAGGCACATGGCCAATGTGGCTATGTACTTTAAAGGACTCTAAGTCGCCATGAAACTTATAGAACTTCTAAGTCCCATTTTAAGTGAACGAGGGCCATGAATACTTCCCTGTGTCTCTCCCAATAGCACTCGCCCGTGTTTTTCTATCACGTTAAAGCTTATTTTGTTGGCAGTGTTCGTAAAATCTATTCGAAATGATAATAGAGCTTTTACTTTATATTTGCCGGGTCATATTGAGGCTGAACGCTGCTGACTGCAACAGCCATGTGTAAAGTGCGACATTGAAACTTGAACGTGACAATTCAAGTTAAACACAAATCTAAATTTAATCAGCCATGTTTACTACTTGTGCATAGAAAGCGCAATTTGTAAGCGAGGCGTATATTTCTCAGTGAGGGCACAAGCAAAGCAGAATTAAATTTTTAATGCGTAAATTAACGTTTTAGGCACAGGAGCCTTTTAGAGGGAGCAGTGCATAGCCGTTATTTGCCCTTTACAGTTCATTACGAAAATAGAAGCATTCGGAACAGCTATGAAATTGGCCTCGCCTGTTATCGCGCCCGCTTTGAAGTTATCAAAATACCATGGTGACCCATAGCTTTCCAAGAGATTGATTAGATGACTTTTAAGCACTTCTTTTGTTCGATGTGAAAAGTGCTGAAAGCGCGCTATACCCGAAAGCAATTTTTGAACGGCCTCTATGTCAATTTTAGTAATGACACGGTGCTGAATTTTGAAGGAATCAAGGTTGTCAGAAAGAAAACAACAAGCTGCATTGTAGTAAACTTGGAGGGGGGAGGGGGGGTGGCAAGTAGCCGGTGCAAAAAAAGTGTTAAGAAGGGCACGGCGATTCGGCCTGCTGCCTGCTCGGATTCGCTCCAAGCACAAGCGCGCTTATTTGCTTTGCAACATGGAGATTTACTGTGCTTGTCGGCATGAACAAATGTCCAACTTCCAAGAACGTTTCCAGCGTTAGTTTAATACAGGGCTTACTATTTAAAATAACAGGCAATTACTTTCCAGTTCAGAGAGAACCTAAATGTTCTCCACATACATATGCGTAAGTACACCGCAGGTTGCATGCATACAAATATATACAGTTTAACGTTTTTCGTTTTTTTAAGCGTATGGCATACGCCGTGGTAGGTTTTGACCCGGCAGTTTTTGGGCAGTACCTCAAGACGCATGCATTAACTGACACACACTCGCCAGTAACGTTGCGAAAAAAGTATGCGCGACCTCTTAAGAGAGCAATAAATTGGGCTTAAGTCTAAATTCTCAATTTCTAAGCCGCTTGGAGGGTTGAGGTCCCGAAGCGCACTCTAAGATGCGCACATCAATACGCGAATGTATTTCGGAAACAAACTTATCTAGTTTAAAGCCTGACGAATATCCTCTTAGACTCGTAGTTGGTCCACGCAGACTGCTTTTAGCGAGGGGGATGACAGTGTCAATCACCTCAAGAGCGAAGGATGTTCCCGAAGACGACTTGTTACCCTCGCTCTTTTATAATAAGTTGGGATGTTTTTTGACGTTCTTGTTAAGTTTGCCTACCTCAAACACTGTCGGTGCTAACAAAAATACCACCGTTGCGTTTCACTAAACAAAGTTTGGTGATGCACGAAGGGGCGCTATTTGCTTAGCTTCATGTGAAAATAATTTTCAAATTATTTTGTTCATATTGTAAGAAGCAAAAGAAAGCAAAAGCAGGCTATCTTATATAGAGTGTTATCACGGGGACGTTTACCATGGTACCAGTACGCTACAATTAATGTTTCTCACTTTTACTATGCTCAAAACACACACGGTGCCATGCTGCCGACCAAGACAATTCTATACAGTAATAGGGGAGCAATGGGCTACACCCCTGCGTTATTTGCGTTTTTTTCCGGATTCTAACTAGTGTAAATAAATAACATGCGACATCACTGCTATCAGGATAAGCAATAATTTTGAGAAAAAAGCTGTACGTACCACTTAAATACCGGTACTGAACTATTAGCGTTTTATGTTCCTCAGCAACATCTACCAATGCTGTCATGCCGAATCTTTATGCAAAAATGACCCATGAATTTTCAAAAATTGATAAGTACATTCGTATCGAATGCGCATCCACATTGTACATCTTATGTACAATGTACACCCGCATCAATCTAACAATGTTTATATGTACTGCTCACACTACAGACCACTTATTTAACTGCCCTAACCTATTCTCCCGAGCCACACACATCCTACAGAGTGCAAGTGTTCCTGAGCTTGGCCGTAGTTGAAGTGATCTGGAAGTGCTAGAGGTGAATTGTTTTGAAAGTAACACTGGCACTTTTAATTTTGTTTTCAGAATGTGTGAGCAGCAAGAGTACTGAAAGGTGGAGGACAAAGTTATTATTCAAATTGAAACCGGACAGCAATTCTACACTAATGGGCACTCGAAAAACGTGAAGTGACACCCGAAAAGGATATAGCTGCAACTCTACTCCAAAAAACTTACGTGTTAATAAACGTTTTCAGAGTTCATTTTTGACACTTTCATCAGATGTTTTTGTCCATCATGAAAACAATTACATTACTATAAGAGAACTTTACCTGTCTCACAAGCATCATTGAGAGCATTTATTAAACGTTTCCGTTTAGCTGTTTTCTCGTTTATCCGCACAGTTTTAATAAAAAAACAATTGGCGGGATCTATCACGCCCTAAAGAATCGCTTGACTGGTGACAGTAAGCTTGATTTAGACGTGACTGGTTTGTTGAATGTGTCATTATATCCCCCATAAATACTGAAAGCAATATTGTTTAGGCGAAAAGCATTTCTTTACCGGTTAATAACAAATATCGCGGCCCGCATTAGGTAATTACAGTTGCATTGTTGCAGAAGGTAAAAAAAGCAACAATAAAAACTTTCGAACACGTTTGAGCGCATAAGCTCAATCCTCTTTTAACGCCACCATACCTGACATTCATCATCATCCGCAGCCTATCTTTTTTGTCCACTGCAGGAAGAAGGCCTCTCCTTGCGATCACTGGTTACCCCGACCTTGCGCTCGCCGATTCCAATTACTACTCACAAATTTCCTACTTTCCTCACCCCACCTAGCTTTGCCATCCTCTCGACTGTGCTTTCCTTCTCTGGGAACGCATTCTGTAACTCGAAGAGTCCGTGGGTTATCTACTCTATGTATTACATGACCTGTCCAGCGCCATTTTTACACCGTAAGCTGTTATGGGCTCATTCCGATAGCCATTTCGGTTCGCGATGGTGTCCACCGCCGCCGAAGCCACCGCTCTTGACCGTAACCGCTATCGCCAGAAATGCGAAAGAAAGTACCCGGTTCCCGCCGACAGCGAACCCAGGCCCGCTGCGCGGGAGTTGGATACTTTACCACGGAGCCACGCAAGCGCTTACTATCAGGCAGTGGAAAAATGCGCTATACACTCGCCCTAGGCAGGCGCGCAGACACAGACAACCCGAGCTTCTGCCAGTATGGTGGCGCCACCTAGGTAAGGTGCCTGCAAACGCAACGTGCCCGACATGCAAGTTGCATATATCATGCTGCATGTAACTGGACCTGGTTCGCTCAAGCAGGCTAGGTGACTATTCGTGGCCAGCCCGTTTTCAAGATTCCAATAAACTATCATGATCATCATCATCAAAAACACCAACAATGTACCGTGCCACGGGTGAAGGCATGTGAGATGTGCGCCACGTATTCTTGGTATCTTCTCTTCGGTACACGTTATGGCGTCTCCTTGCAAGGTACGAATCGCTGCTGAAGAAGCGATACGTAGACATCGAAGAAGCGAATCGTGCGCGGCTACAACCAGGCTTGATGGGGCTCAGCAGACTGTTGTGCAGAGAGCATTACAAGCGGCAGCTCGCCGTCGAGGCCGGGTGGACATTTCAGATTGTTCTCGTCAAAACGAGGCGAAGAGACTTTGCCGCGACGACCATGTTGTGCGTGGTGCTGAAATTGGAACTACTCTTGAGCCGCTCCACAAGCTTACGCTGTGGCTGTGCTGGGTGTGCCGCGTAGGCCTGTTACGTTTTTCTTTCTTTATGCCAATTATAATATCGGTTATCCTCGTTTGCTCTCTGATCCACGCCGCTGTCTTCCTGTCTCTTAACGTTAGACCTAACGTTTTTCGTTCCATTGCTCTTTGTGCTGTCCTTAACTTCCTCTCGAGCTTCTTTGTTAACTTCCAAGTTTCTGCCACATATGTTAGCACCGGTAGAATGCAAGGATTGTACACTTTTCTTCTCAACGACAGTGGTAAACTCCCAGTTAGGATTTGTCAATGCCTGCATTGCCAATTTTATTCTTCTGTAAATTTCTTTCTCGTGATCAGGCTCCCCTGTGAGTAATTGGAAACCTGGAATTATGTGGGCAATAACGATCCGCCAATGTTCAATCATCTGCTGTTCCTTTATGTGTACAAAAACCTCCGTGCACAACAATACTAATAAAATTAAACATTGCTTATAATGCTCAAAACTTCAGTAAAAGATTTTTGTGTGTGTGTGTTGGATATGACAAACGAAATGAGTAAGGTTGCATTACACTAACAATGCCGGTGTTCAGTGGAGCATTCTCCGACGGCAACGGAACGGTGCTGTGTAATTTCAGGAGTCAAATTATGAAGCTGAAAAGGTCCCTATCACACTACATGGGGTTAACAAATACGACATGCTACGGGATCATTGACATCCACCTTCTGCAGAAACTTGTATAAAAGTAGATAAAACTATCTAATGCAGATCATTTTTCATCAACATTCTAAAGGCAGTGGTCTTGTTGAGACATTCCTAAATTACACAAAATATCAATCCGCAAACATCAATACTGGTGTTTGTGCGATTTAGCGTTCGCTCATATGTCTCAACAAGAGTGCGGCCTTTGAAATAATCATGGCCAGTAAATAGCCCACCAATACCTCGTGAGCATAGTTCAATAAATTAGTTGATTAGTCAATTTAGCACAATGCCTTGGTAGGCTAGTTGGTGCGAATACATAATGACTTTGTTTAGTGCAAAACAACGCATACAAGAAAGACGACAGGACAAAGCGCTCTTGTAGCAACTTAGTAGTTTATCAAACCATGCCACAGTAATTTGCTTATTAGTCTACTTTTCTCTACGCTGTTTTGTGACTGGAGTAAAGGCATGCAGACCTATTCATCGGATGAAAACTATTTGAAAGGTATAACTTACACATGTGGAACAAAAGTGTTAGCATTAACTATAGCGTAAATATTCACTGGTATTTGATAAAGTCCATCCAGAGACTTAGGTAATTTGGTCACGAAGACTTAGTTTTTCACATGAAAAACATTCATGTGACGTTATATGTAAAAATTTATTCTACAATTCATATGCACGAAACCCTAAAAAGAAAGGCAGGAACATCTTTCACTAGAAATTCTATTTGCTCTTACAGTTATAAAAACTTCCTAATGCTGAATTAGGATACAATAACATTTACTGCAGTTCATCTACAGGAATGTTGATGGTTAGAACAGCCTAAATTAAAGGCCCTTGGTGATAGTACTTTTGAAAATTATTCATTGGTATTATTGGTGATGCTTTTAATTCGAAACATTCTTTGCCTCATTCCAGGCTCATTGTAGAAAGTAGGTTCGCGTCTGGCCTCGTTTCGGGCATCTTGAATAAAAAGAAAGTGCGTGACCGATAATGAGATCGAACCTCTCCCTATAGAGCAGCCGAATGCTCTATCTTAGGCCAAGATCGAATTATGTTTTCTTTATTCAGACCAGGATTGCACGCATACTTCTCTTGTAACAAAGCGAGCTAGCTCTTAGAGGCATTTGGCGCGTGTGTCACGAACCAGTTTCTCGCATTCCTCCTTCTGGACAGCTAGCACTTTCAGATTCTGTATTAGGCGGCACTGCCTACGAAGTCGACCCACATTCCCCAGTTCTTTCCTCGAAGCGGCTGACGCTACGTAGAATCTGTGGGACAGCCCATCAGCTTCGTGATTGGCCCAGGTCAAACAGATTTAACATTTTCTTCGCCACAGTACAAATTCTATCATCGTTTTACCGTAGAGCACATGACATGGAGATATGTATTTTAAGGCCAGTGAATACCTGGGCACAGCCGCGACAACAGCATTTCCACCAAGCTGATCTAGTCCCAAGAAGCACTAGCTCAGCTCCTGGAGGAGAGATGGCGATGTGGCGGCAGCTCATGGCATTCGTCTTCACCGGAATCCCCCTCCGTGCGCGAGAGCAACAGTGATTGTAGAGAGGAACAGGTGCTATTTCCCGGAGCCCTTGAGCAAGCACTACTCCGCGTCTTGAAAAAAGTTGAGGGGGATATAAAAAGCGGATGCAGCGTAGCGACTCAAAAGAAAGAAAGGACGAGCGGGTTGCAATGTGGCCTCAGGCGCCGCATGTGGACGGTTTTGCGGCCACGACAGCGTTGTCCTTAGGTGGCGTGATAGGATCGATGACATAGTCCATAGGCGATGTCTGCGCAAGAAGGTAGAAAGAAGCTTTGGTATTTGGACATGACTTTGAACACAAGTTTGAATGCATGTTGGGGTAAAAGGCCGGTCGGAATGGCTGGAACCTAAAGCGACACATGAGAATTTGGAAGAAAGTAAAAAAGGCTGGCAGTCATCATCATTTCGGGATTTTGTTGCCAGTGGTGGGCATTCGTGAAGAAGTGGGCGAGCTTGCGGTATTCCTTGGCGTGGCAGGCAACTTAGGAGGGGAGTATACTTTCGATGTGCCGGGCTTGTGCAAGAGAATCATGTTGACTGTGGTTGAAAGCTCGCGGCCATACAAGAGTAAGAATCGCGAAAAATGTCTAATCACCGGTGGTGCGGTGTTGTAGGCGTACGTCGTGAAAGACAGAATGAGGTCCCATTTGGTATGGTCAGACGCCACGTATTCGGAGAACATGTCGCCAAGAGTCCAGTTGAATTGTTCCGCCAAACCATCGGCATTGAGCTTGTTGGCGGTGGTGGTGCGATGGATACCAATGACCACCAGTACCAACAACCGTATCAAGATTCATGGATGTGAGTATATCAGAGGCATATCGCCGGAAATCCCCTTCCTGGTGTGTCGTACCCTGTCCCCCTCGATCACCGTCATGTTCACACGTCTACAAAGGTCGACGACGTTTTCTATGTAGCTGGTGAACGTATCATAAGCTTGCTAGAACTGGCTTCAGAGGCGTTTTTCTGCCCAACGCGTGCACACAGCCGATCCACCAGAGGCTTCCATGGAGCTTGTCTTGAAGCCGATCCACGTGCAGAAATCGTCTTTGTGACCTCTAAACCCCGGATTGGCGACACCCGTTAAAGGAAGTGACGTTGTTGAGCTTCAAGGTACCATCCCATTTGTCATGGGTGCTCATTATTTCATATGATGAACGCCAACCTTCTACGTAATTATCATAGATGCCGCTGAAGGTGGCAGGATCTCGCTGACCCACATCATAATAAGTACAAAAAGAGCCGGGGAAGTGGACGGCGGAGTCTGGTGAAATCAGACATGACTGATGGCAGAGCTTGGTTGCGTAATTCGAAGGTCGGTGATAATCACGGCGACCTCTATCAAAATACAAGGCAAGCGATTAGCTGGGCAAAGCAGCGGCAGAAGCATTTTCGCAAAACCGGTCTGGGCTCAAGAGCCGCCAGCTCCGCTCCCAGCGGATAGATATATTGATGTAACTGCATCGCACGACATTTGTCTTCACTACATTACCTATCATTTTATAACAATTAGTCGTAGTTGTCGTCACGAGTTCTGTCTGTCTAGTGTATGTGCGGAACCCAACAATCAGCATGTCGTAAACTTGCGTCGAACAGCCTGAGTAGAATCGATCACCGTCATCCGGTAGTCATCACCATCATAGTGTCTTGCAGCTGTCGTCACACACGCTCGCGTCACGCACACTATACTGCGCGCCTTACAAAAACACGGTAGTCCCCCAGCTAACGCTGTGTGCATCCCAAACGATGCTGGATAGCCAGTTACATGCGAAATTCTTCGCATAACACCAGTTCCCACAGTGATGAAATCGGCATAATCATTATTTAAAAATGAACAATACCATATTTAAGTAGTTCTTTACTTTCTTAATTTCTTCATTATCTACTATTTTCCGCGTACTCTAAGGTACAAAGCTATTTCTTCAGGGGGCTTTAAGGTTCTTTATATTAGGCTGCATAGAGGTGTACTCTCATTTGAATGCGCCAAAGAGCAGGTTGTTTTTGTAAAGTTATCATTTGTTTAATAATTAAACCCAATCTTCTACTAATTTCGACTTGCATACGAGTGCCGTATTGGGCGGGTTGGTATACCACCTAACCAGGAATGAGAGAGATAAGAAAAACAAAATGAGAAAGAGAGAAATGTTCACCAGAAAAGCATCTGTTGGGCTTTCCTAGGCTGGGGCAGGGAAACAGGGGAATAGAACAATTAGGCATAACAGAAGGCGGTTAATGTGTGCATGTGCGCGGACAGGACCACGCAGTCAGACACTCGACAGGCCAGTCGTTTTCAAAAAGCACAAGAGTGCTTTCATTGCCTTTGGGTGCAATGATCGGCGGGAACGGTCTTCTAGTAGTGGCTCTACAGCGAGTGAACGATCTGCTAATCGCCATAGCGCATTGGTCATTCGCTGTCTTTGTATGTCAAATCGAGGACAGTGGCAAAATGAACTGCGTCATATGTCTGTCAAAGGTGCAATATCGTACCGGTGCTGCTTATGACGTTCTGTAGGTGCAGTCTATCGCGCTGTTATTTCGTGAGCGTTAACTTTTCTCGATGAAATATGAGCACATGTGAATGACCGGGTTGATTAGCTTACGAAAAGTACGGCACGAGCATGAAGTTCATACAGTTGTATGTTGTAATGAACTTGAGTTTCCTACAGTGCAAGAAATATTCCTTTTTCCACAATCAGTTCCTTATTCTATAGTCCACTGTGAGCGCTAATTTGTGTGATAGAAATCTTATCAGAAACTCAATGTTCAAGTCGTTTCATGTATTTAGGAGCACACAAGATTTCCCTATCACAAAGATCTGTACTGTACAAAAGTAAAAATTGTCTGAGAACAATTATCGGGAAATAATTTTATTTTTCTTGCGAATGAGCTTTTTCTCGCGTATAACTCAGAAAATGTTTTCTACGTTGCCGTTACTAACTGTACATATGAAAAATAACAGCAATATTTGTTTCTTTTCTGTAACCACAGTCCTCGAAAACCTAAGGGAACATATAGCACGATTCGGTGATGTCGCGTTAGTATTTCAGTGGCGACATTACTTGACCGATAAAGCACAATGTCCAGGTTGGAAACAAAAAATTTCATTAACTGACTTATCAGGTGAAGCGTTCTCGCGAATCCTCGTGGATTTCCTGACCGTGGCTGCTTGCTGCTTCTGATTTCGTACGGCATAGCTCACACTTAAATAAAAAAAAATTGAATTGCCCGATGGTGGGATCGGACCTCGCTCCCAAAGCACAGTATCCGGATTTTCTAACAATTAGGATCTAATCGCACTTTTTTTCTTTTGCATGAAAGTAACGCCAGCAATGTATAGCGAACATTCTTACAATACATTTTGAGCGCTCAGAAACTAAAATAAAGCGTTCACTATACTACAAACTCCAATGAAACTTCAGAAATCTTGCAAACACAAGCGTCCAGAAACGGAAGCCACTCAGGAACGGGATCAAAGCTTCCCATTACGTTACGCACTTGAGCAGCCTCTTCTCGTAAGAGGGAGCTTGTCGAATGAGATGGCTCAGTGTGTCTGACGGTCACGACGTTCCTCCATAAAGAATAAAGGGCCAGTACTATGAACCCGCGACTCTTCTATTTTTAGGAGACGCTGCATTAACCAATCACATGGTAGAGTATTGATGGTCTTTTTGAACGGGAGGAACCAGATACCATAAGATGCAATGGCAAGTACTTTTTTGATAGTTCGCAGTAAAATTATATAAAGTAAATAGAATGCGTCACGACAAAGAATATAACAGAGTTGTATAGTCTCATATTAGTTGCAAAATCTACAATTTGCATTTTAAGGCAAGGCCACGCGGACACTTTTGTCGCACCAACGCCAAAAAGCTCTTTAAAATATTCGCCGCATGTGTCACACTGCATCGAACGGGAGCGTGAAAGCCCAAGCGAGAAGCAGTTTTCTTGATGCCAAAGACTCAGGAAAGAAGCCACCAAATTAAAAACTTTTGAATAACCGCTTTACAATAGCTTGGATTCACATCGATTTCAAGATTTTCGTTAGATATGCCTAATATTTTTACTTATTTATTTAAGGACACGTCTTTGAACTACGAAATTGAAAGTGAGCACTATCCAAGTCCCATCTGCTTAGCAGAAATCATAACACTAGAGCCTCTCGCAATACACGTCCCCAAAACCAACTAAAATGACACGGACGTTCCATAGGGATTTCCGTTGGAACGCCAATGTATTTTGTAGCAAACTTTGAGGTAGGCTATCGCGAATGTGGTGGTAGTTGTTGGATTCGAAAGGATAGAAAACACGACTTTAATGTAGTTAATCGCAATAACCTCCCCTAGCGCAATAATGTGAAATAAAGTACGTGAATCTTTTTTAATTAGCCACATTACCTAACAATTTATCAAAACTAGTTGACAGATTGTATATCATTTAAAACCCGTTGCATTCCTCTAAGACCAAAACGTAGCGTCCAATAACAGCGATGACCCTGCGACAACATTTGACTCCTCCATTGAAAGCTGATTATTGTCGTTTGCCGGCGTAGCAATCACTACATCATTATTCAGTCTCTCTCTGTCGTTGGCAGAGGAAACCAAGAAACGCTTTGTGTTTGAAACATTTGTTAGCGTAAGCCCACAAATCGGGTTGATATAACGGGAAATATTGTAATTCATCCAAGCTTAGCACGACGCTACGTAGACAGCCCAATACGTTCAAATGAGAAAGAATGCTTCGCAGTCAAATAAAATTTAGTCCTGTTTCACGGATCGAACACGGGACCAACACCAATCTAGAGGGGTCGTTGTGTACCGTTCGAGCTAGCCAGAAATCTAGCAGATTGTAGGGTTATCCTCGTAGGCGATCTCCTTCGACTGCGGAGCTTTCTTTTTTGAGAATCCTGCATGTGTTTACTATGAAGGTAGGGGCGGCAATTGGGTGAATGACAATATTGCTCTTTAACGTTTCGTGTTGATCACAATATGTCGTCGCATGGTTGGTCGTCCACACAATACTTTTAGTTATGCATTATTATTTTTATATTGCAGTAACTGACAATGGGCACTCTAATGATCGCATGTCACCCCAATAATGCGTAGGTTTGCTTGTTCTTGTTCTTCTTAATTTGTTTGTTCTTGCTTCAGGTTTGCTCCGCGGTTAACGAAACTTAATCAAATTAGGTTAAATCAAACTTCAGCTGCTCTTAACGCTAATTGAGCGAAGAACAGCTGATTTCCAGAACCGCATAGTGGAGTTCCAACGGACGAATCAAATCTGCAATTTACTCAGTGCTTCTGGTGTGCATAGAGAAAATTTGTGGTGGCTCTCACGTGTAGTTTGTATAGTGCCTGGCAGTTTAGCAGCCCTAATATTTCCAATGGAACTCGGGGAAGCGATATCCAGTATGTCGTAATTCTGGATGGTGACAGCGAGGCCCAAGAGAATGTAGCACATCCCTCCTGATTTCCTCGGTGGTTCTATGAAAATTATCGCGCGCGTCCCCGAATTATCACGCCTTCCAAAGCAACGGTATCCCGGATTCTTCTTGCAAAACGGCGCAAAGAGCGGATAACCCCAGATGAGTGACAAAAAACAAAAGAAGTTGTGTTTCATCACGCCGTTTCCGTTCCTGGAAGCTGCATTACCCGCTTCCCCCAATTATTACCATATCTGGGGATACAGCATACCACCTGGTATAAATCAAGGGTGATGCTCATGTACGCAATTTCGTAAGCAATGAACCGAGTTTGTGTTTAAGAAGAACCTACATATTTTCAGCAAAAACTAGGCGCCTGCTTGGCTGCTTGATTTCAGGTTACGGACAATTCCTGTGATTCCTGTGCTTGTCATAAGTGGTAAATAAAGTACATGTACCAGCAGTAAAGCTTTCCCTTAACCAAGGCGAAAGCAAGCAAGGTTAGAAAATTGCACATACAGGCTAATCAGCTCTCCCAGTTGAACCCAATGCATCTGTATTAGTTTGATTTCTTCAAAATTGAGGCAGAAAACAGAAATCGGCAGAAATAAAAAAATGCGGATAGAAAACAAAGTGCACCAGCAGCAAATCTTGACAGCACGTGGAATTATAACCATTTAAATGATTATTAAGCTTTGTTTGAACATAATTAAATATTTGTTTCTTGTCAAGAAGGAAAAAAAACCTTCCTGGGATATGCCAGCGATTATGGAGAAATCTATATTTCTCTAGTAATTATCGAATGCAATGTATCTTTTCATATCAATTCCAGAAGAGTGCGACAAGAAGGATTATTCCTTGCGGCATGCAGAAAATGTGATAAACAAGTCATCCTATCAGACTAACGATCTCGGCAATGCATGAGTTGTTCTCAGTTACTGAGAATGCGATATTTTGCACAGAGAACAATGGCTACTAGCCGGTAAAGCTAGAGTGAGAAAGACGTGATAGTACCTGCTTGATTTGCGGAACGTTTCATCTCTCTACGTGCAAAGTGTGGTGCGCTTGTGCAAAAAAAAAAAAGTATACGTATACTGAATTTCGCTGAGAAAGAACTACAAGTGGGTATTGCATTTGTGTTGTTATCAACCTGTACACTCTCAGTGTCGCACAAGAAAATAAAATTTCCACTATAGTGCTAAAGAACATGAGAGACGGTTCCGTAAACTTTTTTATTCGTCCCTTATTATTAGAGCATGCACTCGGCACGTCTGACCTAACCATCATTATAGCGCTAACAGGTGTTCAATTTTTCCCAACATAGTTTGAAAGTTCATGCCTTTAGCCTACCGGAATTTACTTCTAGCCAGCTGCCAGCACCTAATAGAATAGAAAGAATTCATTAGTGCCATTTACATAGGCTTTAGAAGACGCACGTTTTGCATGGATATGCAACAAGATTTATACGCACTTGCATTAGCTCACTCGGCACAGTGCCGACCGCGAACAATAGAGCAAACTACGCCACTTAAAGGGGCATTTTTATACCCTGTGTTTCTTACAAAGTTGTGATTTCGTGCCCACTATATGTGACGCCACTCGTATACCCTCAACACACCTCAAATTTTCTGTTAGATGCCCCCCCCCCCCCCCCCCCAAATGGATGAAGTCCTCCTTTAATGCTATAAAAAATCATTGACCGATGATGCGATCGAAACGCTGTCTTCCAAAAAAGCAGCGCAGTGCTCTGATCACTAGGTCATGATCGCACGGATTATTCTTACCTGCTAAACTCGCTCATTGAAGCGTCTAGCGCAACCACCACGCGTTTTTTTTTTTTCGCATTCTTCGCTGGTGACAACTAGCGGTTTGAGATTCGGTGTTGAACTGCACTTTTTTTTAATCATAGGAATGTGGTACTAACAAATAAGTGATTATTGTTTAGAATTTCTCGTGCCAAAAGCGCGATCTGATTATGAAGCACGCCGTAGTAGAATAAACCGGTATAGCTTTTACCAGGTGGGGTCCTTCAACGGGCACCTAAATCTAAATACATGAGTTTTTTTTTTGCATTAGGCACCCTTAGAAATACACCGACTGCGGCATCGATCTAAACTGCGACGTCGAGCTTAGCAGCGCGACGCCATAGCTACTTAGTAACCACGTTGGGTGGTATCGGTGAAGTATGCCTATAAAACTATCGCATTAAAAGCTTACGCTGTGCACCTAAAATTTATTCTAGAGATTTCTGCAACTGTTCTTGATATGCATGAAATGAACACTGTAATGACTATGAGCCTGAAATGTTTTGGTGCTAGAATTGTGTCGGTTAGTTTACGCTATATTTCCTACGCCACTTCACTGTTCTAGATCAATTTATTGAAAAATATTTTTATATCCATAAACTCACACACGCACCTGTAATAAAAGGCAACAAAAGGAACCTATTGTCTTCCAAGCTCAAGGCGGGAGCGGACTCCTCACAGTGGAACTTCCAGTCAGAACTGAAATTATCCACGACAAGTAAGAAAAAGACAAGAGACATCATGAATAATGTTTGATATGTAAAAAAAAAGGACCATATGAAGAATAAAAGATACTCTGTCTGTGCAGTTTTCTCTTTTCTTACAGGAGATACATTGGAAGAGAGTCATTTTTAGGGTTTAAAAAGCAAGGTGACAATCGTTTCTTTAACTTTCCGGAAAATTAAACTGATTGCCTTTCAAACTGTTGAGTCAGTTGGCAGGGAAACATTTTAGCCTTACCTATACTTCATTGTTTAACGCGCGCCTAGCTCATTTCCTAGGAAAATTGCCTTCTTAAATGCAGTCGATTGGGTTCACTTGAGCACAACGTAAGATTTGATTGTAAGGTCAAAAACTGACAAGAAAGCAGCTCAGATTGAAATGTGGCTAGACAGCTGGGACATGTTGCTTGACACTGAAAACTGAACATTTATTTAAAGGGGCGCAAGTGAAACCTGATGCAATCGTAATTAAGAAAGCTACACCATTCTTTATTCGTATGTTTTCTGCAACGATGATTACGCGATAATTAGATATATTGCATCCATATATACATTCATAGACTGTACCACCAGTTTTCCTTTTTTAAGGCACCACTGCACAGACATGCTATCGAATTTTTTCGGAAGAAATATTAGGTCGCTGAATCCGATCCCTTCAGCGCTACGGAAACTCCATCCCTAAAGGCTTTGCTAGGGGCGCCCGTTGCATCAAGGAGTTATTTGTCGTTTGGCCTTACTTCTCTCTTCAACGTCAGCACTTAGTCCTATTTGTCTTTAGCTTTATGCTTGGTGCGCTGTCCCCATTTTTTGTGCTGCGGAGGTTGTAGGCGCTTCCTGCGACCCAATTGTTTCCCCAGTACGTGGGTAATATCTGTCCTGACCCTTGCATCTTACTTCTTTATTGCGTTAGTATTAGGAGCGTCAAAGCGGAATAAGGTGTATGTGTGTGAAGTGTTGGAAGCCGGTCACGTGGTAGAGGTAGAGGGTATGGGATAGCATATTAGAAGAAGGTGTTTGTACATCTATATCTATCTATTTAGATATCTATATCTATCTCTATCTACGTTGTTCTGAAGGTGTCCGTCGTGAAACAATGAAAGGATTTCCTACGTTAGGCACGAACTTTGAAAGAGAGCCTGACGATCAGGTAAAGAGACGGTTACAATTTTTAATCGCATGTTGCTTAAGCTTCAGACTTAATGAACAGTAATGCAAGCTGAAACCCCTTCTTTTAAGGTATATCAGGTACAATTCAAAGATGGTTCACAACGACTAACCTAAAACGTTCTTAAAATGAGTAATAAACCGCGTACATAATTATACTGGACATCACGAAGCAAAATCGGGGCACGTTATATACAGTAGTGAACAAAACGATATGACATTGTACTTACTTGTGAAAAATTGATTGTCTATCTTTCTAAACTATTATTTGCTGTTATTTTTCAGGCTATGCCTAACAGGGTGAGCAGTGCTGCAGTAAGGGGCAGAGGTGGACAACCTTTTGTTTGTAGATGGCGCCATAATTTGCTCCATTTACCCCTTTGTTCATTTTGTGCTACTGAATTTTGCTGATAAGCATGCGACGCAAATTGTTTGCAGAGTTGGCGATACTGTTAAGTCATTCTTAAAACAACGAGGCTAACCAAGCCGGCCAAGATTACGAAACCACGAACGTGGCTCAAACTAGACAAAGAAATCAGACACCAAGCCAGCCTGTTTCTTATCGCATCGTCGCACCGTGGTGCCTGTTAAAGCAGCCATTCTATTTAATGGTGGCTTCTTCGGAACTGGACACCCGAGTCTCATCAGGTGCCAGACATTCCCATTGATCGCCGAACGCAAGCACCACCTCGTAGGCTGTGCAACACTAAAGTGACTCGCCAACTCCCATAGCTCTCGCGAGTCCCCGAAAAGTCCCCATTACGCCTTGGACCAAGCCTATTAGTGCCGATGGCCGTATCCAAGCATTCTGCTCAAGCTGGTTTCTGACAAATGTCTCAGCGTCTTTCGGCAATATGCGCTTTTTGTACTTTGCGTGTTTGCCCAATGAAAGTGTTAACATTGCAAAGAGGGGATGATGACAGTCTAAATCTCCACATTTGCTTGGGGACATTACACTAGCGATTGCGCCATGAATAGAGCATAGTCCACGCAAGAAATGTGCTAGAAAGGTTCGCAGAATTGAACCTGTGATCCTCTGCAAAAGGCTTCCTTTCGATTAAGCCAATACAATAAATAGAAGTCTACTTTTGCTGCTGTCTTTTTCTGCGTCGGTACTGCTTCTCCAGTTCTGTTCTCTAGGTTCTTAGAACGTGTCGTGTGTCAATGGTGATATAAGCGCATGATTACGGTTGACTGGATGCCCCGCTCCTCCAAGGTTCAGAGCCAATCGCGATGAGCTATTAGGATTTACTCTTATTTCCCCCACTCATGAATTATGGACTGTCAGCAAAGGTTCCAAAGTTCACATAATTTTATTTTAAGGTGATGCACACTGTATTGAAAGATAATGTGGTAGCATTATTCCTTGTACATTTTCAGATGTACAAAATTGTACATTGTCGACAAAAAATTGTCGGCTAAAAACGAGAAGTGAGCGCACAAGTATGCTAAATCACTTTCAACTGTATGATAGGATAGAACAGTTATTTTGGACCCTTCTCAAAGCGATAATCTTGTCTGCTACAAAGCTGTTATTGGCAGCCATTACCCCGGCTGAGTGTTTGTTTAATAGTTCGTTGCCTTCAGCCGAGTTCCTCAGTGGGTGAAAGCATTATAAACAAATTGAGGCTGCTGGAAACACACAAAAAAGCGTTTCTATGCCCTGAAAGTTTAATATAGGCTCTAATATCAGCATAGGCACTTAGAGGCACAATATAGGGGCCACTAATACACTAATGTGTTTTTTGACTCGTAGCTTGTACTTATATATTTAATAAGCATGGTAAGGACGTAAGTAAAAATATATATTTTTTGCCTAATGTTCTGGTCTATAGTTATGACATAAGGTACGCCGTAGTGAAGGTCTCCGGATTAACCTTGACTCACTGGGATTCTTTACCAGGCACCTAAATCTAAGTACGCAGCGTTTTTGTATTTCGCCTACATTGAAATGCTGTCACCGCGGCTGGAAGTCGAACCGACGTCCTCAAGCTCAGTAACAGAACGCTAGCCACTGAGTCACTGCGGCAGGTGCCAATTTAGTACAGGTTTCCGCCTACATCTAAACTAGTCCATAAATGAATGATGCGGCTATTTTTGTAAGGCACATATAAGCACTTGAGTGGAAATCATCGTCGAAAGCCGTTTGCTTTCGATCGGAGTAAGCCAGCGGGCAGTAAAGGTCATGTGTTAGCACGTAAAGAGCGTCGTTGAAACAAGGAGGGGGGGGGGGGGGGGGGTGGTACTCATTTTTTTTTTGTGAAGACGAAAACGAAGTATGAAAACCGGCTTTAGCTCCCAATCTTCGCAGCTGTATTCCGAACTGACACAAAAGCAATGACACAAAAGCAATGAAGCACCTGCGGAGCGATTTTATCGGTGGACGCACTTTAATAATGGTTCCAGGAAACGGTAACCTGGAGAAAATGAAGTCTTCGGCAAACACCACCTGGCACTAGAGGCTCTTGAGATACAGCGCTGAGAGCTCTCTGGCCAGAATGACGTCTTTCTTTTGAAAACGGCGATGCGTGAAAACGACGAGCATAGGCCGCTTTAATATGCCTGTCTTAAGTGCTGGCGTCAGCGCTGATGGTGCAATCGCCTTTTCAGTTATTGCGATGTCTTTTATTTGTGAAACGAAATAACCCACAGTTTGCAATATTCAGCTTTGTATTGGGAAAGCTGTGTTTATTGTGTTATTTTATTTTATTGACAGGCCATGCATTCATCGGAGCATCCATTGGGACTCCAGTACCAATATATTGATTTCAGCAATTTCTCTAGTGACTACAAACAGAAAACGCTACGCAACCGTTGCCAATCGCCGAAGGGTATCCCAATGCATGACAAAATCACAATGTTCCTGTATCGAGTTACCCGTAGATTCGCCATCTTGCATCCCAAATCATCTAAAGGTATGCAGGAGAGCGACGATTCTAGATTGAAGGAGACAGGCTCGGCACAAGGGCGATACTACGAGCTAGTTTTTTCTGTTGTGGTCGGCAGGAACAGTTGCTTTTTGTTGACGAAATGGAAAAAAAATTATTTGAGAGAACAGTGATTCCCAATAAAACAAATAACAAAAATTCACTGAACCTACTTTGTAATCTAGCAATAATTGGTGTCCGAGGAGAATTTTGCGTGATTCGAGCTGGATTCCACGCATTAGCTGATGGAGATGGCTGTTAGCTTTTGCACTGCGCAAGTGGCACAATTATGTTAAAGAGTAACTGTCCTCGTTTGTTCCCCAGTCAATGCAGCTTAGATTGCAGCACACAGTCATACGCACTACTCAGGGGCGCTGAAAAGAGCCGATCTCTTAAATGAAACTAATATTCGACCCACTGCGCGCTGGAACCAGAAGATACCCAGCGAAGTCGCACCAGCCCACATGACACGCTACACGACACACAACATAGTGCCAAGTGGCGAAAACACCACGCGATAGAGAGC
Organism: Dermacentor silvarum; assembly: GCF_013339745.2. NCBI lineage: Eukaryota > Metazoa > Arthropoda > Arachnida > Ixodida > Ixodidae > Dermacentor > Dermacentor silvarum. The sequence continues at coordinate 136,222,957 of NC_051159.1, read as the reverse complement.
AGCGCAGCTGTGAAGGCACCTTCTCTGCACAAACGGATGCTTTGGGCACATGTGATCACGTTCTGGCGAATAGGGGATGCGATCGACGCGGAAGAACGAACGTGCAAGAACACAAGGAATACTGCCACAGGGACGAAAACACTTAAGTGGGACTGGCAGCTGAATCTCTGCTGAAAGCTTCGCAAATCTCCACGACATTTTCTTTACCATAAAACCCGACTGCGGCACCTGCAGCTGAAAGTTGATGAGAACGTGTAATGCAGTAAATTGCCTCAGCACACTGTGAACCCGATTCCTAGAGCCGCGGCCGCTCACTCCACCACGGTCCGCGCGCACGGTTGTTTCGCTCCAAGCACGGTTGAGAGTGCTGCAATAGAGGGGCGCATGAGCGCAGTCACGTGGCTTTATTTCATATTTCGCGGGCTTTCTTTAAACGCCGGAAAAAATAATCACCACGCAGCATGTACGCTGCCACAAAAAATTCGATCAGTCATTTTGGAATGCCCTCTACAACCTAAAGAAACGCACTTGGCCCTAAAGTGAACAATAAAAACTTTGTTTAATTGATGTCAGTTATTTATCTAATTAAGCGCAATATAAAAAAATATCGTAAGGAGTGCCACATGACAGCAAATCATATGCTGTTGGTTTCATTCAGTTGCGTTGCCCACCTTTTTTAAATCCTTGGTTCAAGTTACGTGAAGCACCCTGTATATATTTTCTGGAGATGTATGTTCTAATAGCAGAGTATATTCATTTTATACATTTGGAGAACTTGTAGTTTATTGAATCAATTTGTATCTTAGATGCGCCGTGAATCTTTGAACTTCTTTATCTAAGTTGCATTAAAGAATCTATTATTTACAAGCGAAGCTTGTTAATGTCTAGCCTTAACGTCCGTGTCTGTTTGTAGCAACTATCATCATCAGCAATGGATCGAGCGTTGTCGTCTTGTTCCACCCTTCGTTGTGTTGCCGCTCATCATTCCAGCGTAGAATTTCACTCCTCTTCTGTCATCGTACTGGGGAGGCCGCATTTACGGCGGTATCAGCCATTGCTTGAGCCATTCATTGTCTTACGTGACGAACGGATTTAATCTTGAAGCAATCTCATTTTGAAGAATTGCAAGCGGCAATGGCGGGCGGATGCTGCTAACCACGCCGCCGAGCAAACTCGAGACATCGAACTCAAGCGTTTGTGTTTCGACAACAAATTGTCCCTCACCTGTGTGATCCGCTCCAACGAACAGCGACACAATGCATTGGTAGTGTTGAATGAACATTACGCTACTATTAGAGAAGACCTTGGTGAATTTCGAGTTTGCGGTGCGTGTAAGGAATCTTTAATCAAAAGAAGACTGCCTGCGTTCAGTACTGTGAAAGCGTACGTATACCCTCCATTTGTTATGATGGTGATAAGCTTCGCCTATCATCCATCTTCACGGAGTGGAAGGGCCGACAAATTTTATTATGGCTGTCGCTTGGTGGAATTTTAAAAGTGTGCGTGGAACTTGTACTATGAAAGTTTTTTCCATTTTTTTTCTCCGCAATAGACGGATTTCTTTCTAGCCTTCATACACACATACCCATACAAAAAACCGGAATTGTGTTTAATTTAGGCTTTGCGTCTTTCTAAGCTTTTGAAACTCGGGAGATATATTGCTCTTAAGATGCAGCGTGTTGAATTCACGAAGAAGTAGTTTTACGTACGTCTCCCTACAAGATCACGTTTTTATTTGCTCAGATGAAATGAACACGTATTTGTTTTTTATTCCATCGCTTTGTTCGACTTTCTTTCACTGTCACGTAAAGGTGGCAGGTAAGAGTAGGTAAGAGTGAATAGGTGTGCGAACGAGCTCCAGTCTGAATCGGAGCAAAGTTAATATGTTTTTGTGTCATACCATGCAGTTTCAACGTCGGTTGACGTCTCCACAAGTTCGAATGAAATTTTTAGTGCTCTATTAGAAGATACCATTCCGCATACTCCATGAAGCATCAGCATCTCTGTAAAGAAATTTAGTGCAGTGAAATGAACTTTTATAGAAACAATGTTCATACAAGGCGTCAGTAATGAATTGTATGGTTACATTTGTTTGTTGCAAATTTTTTTTTGCAAAGCTCGTCTTCTCGTAGATATGTGGTCTCCATTTGGTCCCTATTTTCATTTCAATCAATTGTTTCTACAAATAATACGTAAAAAGTTTTAAGAAGAAAACACAGCGAACACCGTCATTGGTGTGTGTATTGCATTTCTTTCAGGAAAATGTATCATGGTTTCTTTATTTCGTTTACTTGAATTTCATTTTACACACGTCATACGTCAACGAACTTACTCCATGAGTAAGTAAGGAAAAAATGTTGGAAGTGTATGGCTCACCTCATATGGAGCTGAGATTTGATCTTCCACAAGATTAATGGTGCCTGTTCCATGAAAATGAACTAAAAGCGATTTCGAGTTTCGGAAGAACGATCGAGAGTTTCGGGGTCCGACGTTGCTGATGCAATCCTTTTGGCAGTGCGGAGAGAGTGCCGTCACCTCTCCAATTCTCAGTGCAGACACTTCAAAAATGAAGATCCAAAGACGAAGTAGAGCCGTAGCACTGCTACTTCGCATAAGGTTGCTGTGGTGCACTACGCAGGCATGCCTTTTGTATTCTATCCGCAAAACACGTCTTGGTTATCGATCGTCAGTGGCGGCAGACTATTGAATATTCTTACTCCTAGAGGCTATGCGTGTAGTTGGCTTAGTCCTGCCCCGGGTTTTCTTTCGCCTAGCAGGAACGCAGCCACATTGGGGAAAGACCATACATTCAAGCTTTGTTTCATCGATATTAGTTGAACTTATCAAGATATATTCAAAGACTCGGAAGTCTGATGCCGATATTGAAGCGGCGGTTGGATACATTCAGTTGATTGTTTATGCGCAAATAGGTCTGAATACTCTACACAAAAAAGCCTGATTGATTCCAGGTATGAAGCTTATAATAAGAAATAGGTAAAAAAGATTGAAATGGGAAATTTCAGTTGTCAATTTATCCCTTACGCTTGTAAAATGGCACAAAGCTTGCAATGCAAAGACAGTTAATAAAGTAATTGAAGTGGCGCATGATACATGGTCTGTCTTACAACCGCAAACCTCTTATTTTGATTGCAGTTAAAAGAAAAAGAATCTCTCGGGTGCCATGAGTGGCTCCATCCCTACCGTGTGCCACAGATAGGTCCAGCTTAGCACTTGTACTGTAATTCTGTCTTACTTTGCCCTACGGGTATGATTCTTACTTTGTCCTACACACATATTCAGTTTCAAGTGGACAAGAGTGGACAGCCCCTATGATATCGTGAGGCATGGAAGAAAAAAAACCGATATAGCGATGGCTGAGTTACTGCTGCCGGCGTATTCAGTGCGGTAGATTTATTTTTGCTATCGATTACGTTAAAGCGATGTTCGCGGGCTTTGCGTTAAGTTGGACACAGTTGTTACTGAAGCAGAGTATTGATGAGAAATATCTGCACACAATCGGGCAATGTGGTATATATTGCACACAACTGGTAGGGCGTGATTCTCTTCCGCCTTATTTCTTTACCTTTATTTATAGGAAAGAAAGGCAGGGGGAGGTTGCTGATTTCTAATACAGATGTACTTTCAGTTTTGGTTTTCTATGGACAACCTGTCAAACATTTCTGCTTTCAATTTGACAATTCCTTGATGTAAGGGCAAAACACCCTTGCGCATACATTGCGAACACCAAAGGAAACAAATACCAGCACCAATGTATCCGCATGGCCATGCTCCCAAAAGTGTGTTGCTTTCAAAATATTACCGCCCAACTAACTATAAACCACTGATATCTGCGCAGTGACCCTTCTAACGTTAGGCTGTAAAAGACGTGAAACGATATGAACCAACGTTAAGACCGGAAAAAGCGTATGGATGAATTAGTCCCACCACACGTAGAGATATTTCACATTTGTGAAATGCATTGAATTCGTGAATAGAGCCAAGAGATAGTAATTGTGACTTAAACAGATACATACCTCTATAGCTTTCGGCACAGTTCGCATCCATGCAAGAGTCAGCAGAACCCGCCGTGGTTGCTCAGTGGTTGGGCAGTGGTTGGGCGGTGTTGGGCTACTGAGTACGACGTCGCGGGATCGAATTATTGCCATGGCGGCTGCATGTCAATGCGGGCGAAATGCAGAAAACACCCGTGTACTTAGATTTAGGTGCACGTTGAAGAACCCCAGGTGGCCCAAGTTAATCCGGAGTCCCCCACCACGGCGTGCCTCAAAATCAAAAGGTTGTTTTGGAACGTAAAGCCCCATAATTTAATTTTTAGGAGCCAGCTGATAACTTTCGCCTGGAACGCTGCTTCTTATAAGTGACAGGTGCTTCTCAATTATAGTGGGAGGTACTCTAGCTGACGCACAACTTTTGCATGGGGTAGCAGGTAGTGCGGGTAGAATATTTGGTACTCTATGCGAAACTTTGAGCCATCAAAACGAGAAAGTTGTTCTGTTCTCTTCATTATGTGCATTCCTGGATTAGATTATCCTATCTACTACACATACTAAAGGAACGCACTCCGATGTAGTAAACATGGTAACTGCTGCGTGTATGACTTTCACTACAGGTATGAAGCTGGTGGATCTGCCTTTCCTAGGCGATAAATGATTTACCTGACAAAAAAAAAACTTCCATTTGTTTGCAATCTTAGAGATTTGAACGACGGTACGTGGGTGGCACCACATACTTTTGCTAATTTCGTCCGCTGCTTATCTTCACTAACGAAAATTTCTTGCTTGCATTTAATTTAAATTAATGTATTCTGTGATGTTCAGAGCGTAATTTATCGTCTAGGTGTCAGCATCAATAATCATAAATAGCAATAGTTTTTTTGTAATTTAAAATACTTCTTCCTGTTACTTGAAGAAAAGTTCTTCCTGAACTCCGAAGAAAAAAACGAAAGAACAAGAAAAAAAACCGAACGGTAGCATTCACAAGCTATGCAAGATCAAGAAATTCTATTTATTAAGCCTTTAATGACATAACTCCTTCCAGGATGCTGATTACTGCATGAAATTATACATATATAAGCAAAAAATACAATAAAGCCTCACTTGGAGTAACATAATAAGCTGGCTGGCTGAAAACCATGTTCGCGACTCCCGTTCAGCAAAGTGAACGAGTTTAGTCTAGCAATGCTTTTATTCCTGTCTTCACTGGAGATACATTGCTATGGGAGGTGAGGTCATCTTTTCAAGTTTAATTATTTATTAATTTATTTATTAACCACTTTATGCCTGACTTATGTGCTGCAATCTTGCGTGCTCAGTGCCTTGGGCGACTATATTCCCAACGCCACGATGCTAACGACCTACGTACGTGGGCTCTTCAAAAGGACATCACGGTGGCAACGCAGACCGCTAATCTGGGACACATCCGAGCATAAATAAGAAGCGAAATGCCATGTCATTACTTGCGCCATCGAAGACAGTCGGACGTGAATTGTCATTAAGGTGCAGTCTATCACTTCAGCACCTTGTTATGTCATGTCGAGATATAGTGCCTGGCTATCCTTCATCAAGTAAAGTGTTTCATCACGTCCCCTGTTGCAGGCAAAAAGGATGCCTTGTGTGCACAGCCTAATTCATTTTCCTCTGTGTGTCGCAGTCCTTCTTGCATTTGTGCAAAGAATGATATTATTTCGCTACAAGGCTGCCAGAGAAGTGTAGGATATGGTGGGATCTGCGGGCTTTACGGCTATAATAGAGGATTCAGCACCGCTGGATAAAACATGTTCGGGAAAATAACATGAGGATTCCGTGAACCACAGAAAAGGTTCTACGAAGAGTGTTTAGGACAACAATTCTTCGCAACCTGCACTTTTACACTAAAGGTATCTCAAACCATTGAAGGCATGACGGTTTCTTGTTCTTATTTGTGAGGAATAAGTACCACAAGGCTGTCCAAATCAGCTGTTTATATTGTAATTATCAAAAAACTTGTATTGTTTCCTATATTTGGCCTTTTAGTATAGCCTGAAGCTAGCCTTTGACCTCAGGCTGTAGATAATTTGGTAGAATAACTTGTGTATATCAATATTTAATTTATCAACCCCCAAAAATTGAATGCGCATTATTAGAAAAGTACAGAAACAGCGCGACACAGGATAAGCAAAGAGCACAGGACAGGGCACTATGTATTCATTTTGAGTGTTCTTGACAATGAATGTGGCGTCAACTTGCCATGAAATAAATAGAATCACGAAAGGAACAGAATCCACGCAAAATATCCTTAAAGTAAACAAGCAGGGTAAGACATCGGAATGCAGTAGCAGGATGCCAACTAAACAATGCTAGGCAGACATTTCAGAAAACTTCAACTGGCGCTATAAACGTGAACTATGACTGTAGCAATGGCTACTTCCGCAGTGAGAATAAACGAGTGCTTTTATAAACATGCCGAAGAAATAAATGCACTATATATTATGATGACTATATATAAAAACAGCAGTTGTAATATAGTACGAATCCTCGTATTACAGACTAAATCTACGAATCTATAATGTTGTCGTTTTTGTGAAAGGATCGCACGAGTGCACTCGAATCACAGTTCTTCTAAGCACCTAGGTCTTAGATATGAGGCATCGGAGTTGTTCTAATGCCATTTCATTGTATTTGTGCAATATAGTGGATGATGACTTTGGTAAGTGAATTTTGAAAGCAAACAAATATGCTCTTGACATCCTGGAGTCATTTACCGCGGAAAGCAGCACGGTAACCATGACAGCAGGTCCACGACCACCATGGTACGACGATCTGGGCATGACGACTACAACAGCACAGATGGCAGCATGATAATGGCGATAGCATGTAATCAACGATGACATGACGACCACACTCCGCTGAATAATATCTAAGAATCATGTGGGATATGAACGCTATAAATGACTGCTGTGCTGAAGCAAACATTCAGGGTCAAGTGAAGCGTAGCCGCGCTACACTTGGCCTTCAACTGGAGGACTTAATTATGCTTAAGCTATTTCTTCGTGGTCTCTTTTAGCTAATTTAGCTTCATGGACTCCTAAGCTAGTTCTTCATCTCCTTTAGCCTGCCCGTGAGTAGGGTTTCAAGTGTGCGCTTTGAGCGTTGCACTATAGCATGCTTTTACGAACAGTAAAACACGTTTTGCTGAAACATTATACCGACGCAGTAAAAGGATCGAAGCTGATCCGCGAGACCTTTCTCTTTAAAAAGCAAAAGAAAGTCCTCTATTCAAGACATCGCGAATGTTGTTCTTAGTACGCGTACCTTGTTTACGAGAGCAAGTATTGAACAGCGCAAGTTGGGCACTAATATTGCGAGCCCACGCACAAGAATTGTATCAGATAGCAGGGTGCCTTCAGTCAACGAGGTTTTGGTATTTCACGTTTAAGCTCTTTTCTTTCAATGAAACGCCACACTTTTGAGAGCTTGCTCGTTGAACTTTCGAACAGGCTCATGCAACACAAAAAGTGCTCACATAAATAACAGTCGGGATAGTTAATGCCTGGACCACAACAGGAGGTTGCATACGCTGACAGCTTCTGAGAATACGACCAAGGAGCGCTCTCTCAGTGGAGTGTTTACGCGGTATCATGACCTGAGTAAAGACACACCAGTTTTGCGTCTGTCATGTTATAGAGTATCTCGCATCTCACGGCAAAAGTTGAAGCCACTATATATATGACTATAAACACGGTACCAATTCTTGGGAGCCATTACAGAACCACCATAGTGGGTGGCACATTGATAAAATAGGTTTGGAGATACCTACAGGAAAGGATTTGTATTAGTAATGCCTTGACTAATAAATACTTACAAGGGCGCGTAAACACCCAAAAAAGCTGGAGAGCTAATGCTGCGCCATTCCAAAAATAAGAGGTACCCAATGTATTGCAATTGTAAGCTTTCTCGAGCTTCGTCAGTGGTCAGAGCAACGCTATGCCTTCATCCTCACTAGAATCTGCTTTCTGTGAGCCGTGGTTGTAGAGTTAACATATGCGAAATGAGGTAACATATGCAAAAGAAGGTCCTACATTATGCCTAGGCAGCTCGTTTACAGTGAACACGCGTTTTTGGAACGTAATTAAGGTGGCGTAGTCGATGGTGGCCTGCCAAAACGATCACTGTGTAAGATCCTCTGACGAACAAGTATTGTGGAGTTGGCATCAAGCTGTAGAGGTAAATAACATTTAAAGCGCTTGTGCGTGCCCGCTTGCTTGTACGCGTCTGTCCTTGCACTTAGAAACTTGTCTTACCAACAAGGCCGAACGTAAGCGCTTGTAAAGAAAATGAAATGTTTCACACAGCTGAAGCTGGTGTTAGAACTCACGGCCTAAATGATGCTGGAAGACCAACGCCCTAACCACTGAACATCTCAATTTAGATGCATGCAAAATCGCTAATGCAGGGAACACAAAGACAACTAAAATATTCTGGCAGAACTTAGTTACCACTACTAGTGAAAGTATGCGGTAGCGTGCTTATAAGTTTGATAGGTATACATATATTGTATACAATGACATCATGACGTACATCACGTGAGATCAACGCCACGGCTCCAATAAGTGTGAATCAAAGCTTTCGGGGTGCGGTTATTTAAATGCTATAAATATTTCATCTTCTGCACCACATTTTGCAGCATATTGATTACTGGACACAGTTTAACCTGTCAGTTTACTCTTACACTATATCCAGGATTGGGCCATTTCTTCAGAAGCGCGGTAGACGCTTCACTAGTAGCGCACGCATGCGTCAGGTGGCGAGCTTGCACAGTTTTATGTATCAAAGTGGCGTTTCTATACTTCGCATCTCTTAAAACCTTGCGGTGTTGCGCACACTGTGAAGCGCTCGAGTGTGCTCAACATACCTCGAGTTTTCTGTTAAACACCTCCAAAGGAGAGGAAGTTCCCCTAGACGGCTATAAAAAAGAATGTCTCACCGATGCTGGGCTTCAGCCTTTGTCTTCGCAGCTCGATGCTCTAAGCATCAGGCCGCGATCTCCCGCATGCTTTGGTTGTGCGAAAGTCCCTCTTGGAAATGTCTGGTGCGGGCGTCAGGTGCCAGTTTCTCGCATTCTTCCGCCGTGACAGCTAACGCTTTGAGACGCTGTGCAAGACTGTACTGCCTTCGGCATCGGTTCATTTTTTTTTTTTTGTCAGAGGAACACGATGCCTCCAAAGTGTGGGAATTACGCCTATTATGCTATCGCAAGTAAAAAATAAGAACACTGCATCTATAACACAATATATTGAGGAGCCATCGCACAGGGTTAAACAAGAGTACAAGTATTTATTTTCATCATTTGGGAGGGGTAGTGACGATAGCTTTGAGATTCCTGTGATATACACTGATTGGTTTCGATAGAGCCTTAGACAGATTCTCGGCCAATGTTAAATATATACGCCACGTTGTCGTGTTGTTGAGTGCCTTTCATTGGTGTGACACTTCAAACCAGTCTTCTCGGACAAACTGACTGGACTATTTCATGTCTGGTTTCAAAATGTCCACATTGAAGTCTCCAACGATCATCACAGGGGTAGTAGCGTCATTACGGTTAACCCGTACAAAGTGCACGGTCATGAACTCCTCGATATCACACATGGGTGTGCCTGGACATATATACACAGTAGACACACTGTGTATACAGAGCTTCCGATCGGCTTCTCGGGCGCGCCTCGCCTCAGGGTCTGCGGTATTCTCCTTCTGTACGGCTTGTCACATGGGCTCGGCGTTTTGTGCCCGATCATCATTGGTGTCTGCCGCCCATCGCCGCTGTTGATATTGCCGTTGCTGTACCCTTTGTCGCTCCTCGTAGGTACGTTGCTCTTCGGGAGTCCTACCTATATACGTGGCCTCCCAATAGCGACTCCACAACGCAAATGGAATTCCCTGCTCGGTAGCTGCAGCTTTTGTATATGTAAAAGCAGTGACGTCACCGTGGACGGGAGGGCGTATTATGACGTATATATATCAGTGTCAACACACAATACTGGGTCGGCCTGGTATTGCACTACTCCGGGATGGACCCACGCTTAACTAGGTGTATTTTTTATTGTTGACACACAAACACGAAAACTACATGGAACCCTAGCCATATACAGCTTCGCTGTAAAAAACCTAAAATTCAGGTAACCATGTACATGTATTCGGAATTACCGTCAAATTATGCGGCTGCTCCTGAGAAACTTACGCACACTGTACGCGGTCTGCAGACTCACAGAAAAAGGCCTTGGTGAAGCTAAAGCTCTCGACATGTCTACCACACACAATGCTTCGCCAGAGGCTACGGAAACCTAGGAGTATATTCACATAGTAAGGCAGGTCACAACAATTTCTAAATAAAAGACGACGAATTTATTATGGTGTTATGTCTATGTCTTTTTTGGTGTTTTCTGTAGATTGCCCCAAAAGGTTACAGAGCCTTCTTACAATCATCTGGGTATCAATTGTTCCATGTGGAGAATGGAGCAAGCCAACCATTCGCTTGCTATAGGGCTCTAACTGAAGGTGTCACTGAATTTAGTTTAGGACAAAGCACTTTTTACGGCCTTTTTCACGGCCTTTTTTACGGACAAAGCATTTTTTTTATGGCCGAAGCATTTCTTCGCGAGCATTTGCCACTTTGGCAGTATCTATCTAGCCGCCTGCGTCTTGGTGATCTCAGGGTCGTTTCGTTAACTTAGTATGTACCAAAATTGGCATAGTATGACAAGAGTGTATGACGAACATAAATGATAGGTCGTGACATGAATATCATGACATGCGTTTCATGTAGGTCATGAAACAGCTGCCCATGTCTTGGTGTTCTCATGGTCGTTTCCTTAATTTGGTATGCACCAAAATTGGCATTATAAGACAAGAGTGTATGACGAACATAAATAATAGATCATGACATGAATGTCATGACATGCGTGTCATGTAGGTCATGAAACAGCAGCCTAAAATGACAATGGCTAACCGAAAAAAGATTAACACTCAAAAACCACTGAAATGGGTTCAGACGTGGGTACTAAGTGAAGGAAACACTAAATGAGGATGGTAGATGTCATAGTCATGAACATGACTCAGCAAAATAACAATGACTCAGCGAAAAGGATGAGCACCCAAAGCCACTGAAATGGGTTCCGACGTGGGCACTAAGTGAAGGAAACACTAAAGGATGGTGGTAGAAGTCATATTCATGACCACAACGCAGCAAAAATGACAATGACTCAGCGAAAAAAAGAATAACACCCAAAAACCACTGAAATAGGTTTTTACCTGACTACTTGTGAAGGAAATACTAAAGGATGGTGGTAGACTCAGCAAAAATGACAATGACTAAGCAAAAAATATGAACTCCCAAAAATCAATAGAATGGGTTTGGATGTGGTACTAAGTGAAGAAAAAGGCTAAAGGCATATTGTCGAAGTCATACTCATGCGCATGAATAAGGCTTTCGCCCTAAAGTCCCTTCGGCATAGCTAAAGGAACTCCTGTCATGACATGAATACCATGACATGTGTGTTATGTAGGTCATGAAACAGCCGCCTACGTCGTGGTGCTCTCATGGTCGTTTCTTTTAACTTGGTAGGCTCCCCGCACACTGCTTCGCATGACATCGATTCCCACAGGGGGAGGGATTTGCCGGCTTTTTTTGTGTCTTTACTGCCTCTCAAGTAAATAAAACGTCCCCTAATAGTAAGAAAGCTACCCTCACCGTTTTATAATAGTAAATAACCAGTCAGTGAGATGGTTAATGTTGTGCCTTAAAAATGCAAATAATGCTGTACTTTTTCTCTTTTGCTTTATTTTCTGCGTTCCACGCAGCTACTTTGGTATTCCAGGAACCCCTATTAACGTCTGCTTGAAATGGCAATGGCTTGCAACATTATGCGTACTTGAAATATTTGTGTGAGTTCTTTAGAAACGTTATTTTCTTCTAGGACAATACATTTGCTTTACCGGCCATCGTAGTCTGCCACATGTAAGCAAGGCATGATGTTCACCGCTCTTGAATCGTTTGCTTCAAGTATATGACAAAAATTACAGAACCGCAAATTTCCTCATATTTATTAAAATCTGCTGTATCTAGCTTTAAGACTTGCCTAAATAATCTTTTTGCAGCATTCATATTTTTTCCACGTGGCAGCATAGCGGATCAGTTTCTTAGTTGTGCTTTAGTGCCGTGAGTCACAGCGATTACTGCTACTCTGCACTTCAGTGTTTTCTGGGTAAACTTGAAAGATACGTACTATTCTAGGTATAAATTGCTTAGCCATGTTGCTCACTTCGCAACTTCGTATAACATACATCGTATTTTGCGAAGCATTGAACAACGTGGGACATTGCGGATGGGAGTAAGCACGAAGAAACGCTATAGGAAAATGTTCATGGCGTCAATGTATTCTGAAATACTGTCTTGGTTCGCTGCTCCTTTACGATTGCGTAAAAATGGCCGAGACGTAATAATTTGTATCACTTTGTTCGCTCTACTCTCAGTCCGGACAGGCTAAATGTAGCCCTTTGGACAGCATGAAAATGACACCTCATCCTTGATGCTTCCATCGGGCTTATTGCATGCGTGATGACCTAGTTATACCACCACCATTTCGCCAGCAGTCTACTTTACATGAGGTTGTATTACGCTAATTCAAAAAGAACATATTGTGGGAACTAGCCTGCTGCCAGTTCTGGCGTATTTCAACATGTCGAAATAGCAGTGTCTTCCCAAATGGCCCATATTTCTCAATTTGGGGTAACGCTTCTGATGTAGAAGAAAGAATTAGAACAGCTGCCTTTTCATTTGACACTTCTTGATTCCTTTGTCGCCAGTTTCTTTTCTTTATGAATTACCTCTACTAAAACGTCCCTTCTAGTTATTTTATTGCCACGGAAATGTTCGCAATCACCCTACTGTATCCGTTTCGACATGCCGCCTTCAAGCCCTTACTCCGACGTAAAAATCGTCCGAGAAAATCATAGGTAGTTATTTACGTTGCCAATAGCGTTATGTTTCTTGTCATCAAGTGCTCAAATTTATTGACGACATGCTCTTCTGCTCTATTCTTGTTGTTCGGCTTACGCTCTGTGTTTAGCACCAAGTTTTGTACGAGTGAAAGGCACCTGCGTACGCCACGTCACTTTCGTTGATCCTGTCAAACCAATCCACAAACTGGACAGAGGGGTGATGACACACAAAAACCGCGTCTGCCGTGCATCGTGTTTATTTTTTTTTTGAAAAGGTAAACAGAATTCTGCACAACCGCGAAAAAAATAGGTGAATCGGCGGCATCCCTCAGCCGAATCGCTAAACGGGCGGTAAACAGTTGTATAGGAATCGTTGCATGGCATTCGCAAACATGCTGAAACCATGCAACTCGATTGCTGACCATTCAAATGTTTTAGCGCTTGGGTTTCTAAGCAGCGAATTCCTGGTGTAACACTTCCAGTGTTTTTGATAGCAATGGGTACGTTCGCAATCTTCCGACTACAAGTGTTTCGAAACGTCGTCCCCTATTTGTCAGATAATCAAAAAAAAGTTTTTAAGGGTATTAAAGGGCTCTTCTAAAGCTTTGCCTGCACTACAGAACACCAACCGCTCGTCGTTGCTCATTTCAATTCTTTCTATACAGCTTTGTTGGCGAAGTGAGTGAAATGAGGTGAGTGCACAAGGGGGGTATTGCGTGAGAGCCGAACCGTGCACCTCACATGCTGCTTGTTCCCCATTATCTTTTGTTCTAGCACGGTGCTGTCTATTGCACTTGCCTTGGGAACGATGTATTATGAAACAGAAAGTGGCTTCACAGGCTTTTCTCAGTTTTATTGTTTAGTGACTTCAGCGTCAAATTTTATTTTGGCGATTCTTGAAAAGCTGGTCATTAGATCACTATAAACACTCAGTTCAAAGCAATTGTTTCAAATGTAGCAAAGAGGGAGGCGAAAGGAAAGGGTTTTTCACCTGACAGAAGCACAAAGTAACAGATGAAGTTCATACTGCTTTCTTAGAAAGGAATCTTAGAACTTAAAGAAAAATTCGTCGTGGTTTGGGGATCGAACCCGGGACCTACGCCTTACAGGGTGGTCACTCTGCCATCTGAGTGAGCCAAGGGGATAGCAGATACCTTGCACATATTCTTTCCCGACACATACCCGACACCCAAGTGTCGCTTCTGCCCTGACCAGACAGCAGATTTCTCCCATATCACGTGGAAATGCCCCATCAAATATCCCCCCCCCCCCCCCCGCAACCTCAAACCATTTATCAGAAGCGAGGAGCTGTGGGAGACTGCCCTGCGCAGCTCCGATCCCACCCTGCAGGACCGAGTCCTGAGGTGGGCTGAGGAGGTAGCGGAGGCCTACCACGACTAGTAGGCGGAAGTCTGGCAACATAAGGAGCTGAGACTGGAGCACACAGACCTCCCTCTTTCCCCCCTGGCCCCTCCCCTTTCTTAAAAAGGGAAATAAAAGTTTATTCATTCATTCAACACGAACTACCAACATGCCCTAATCCCCACCCTTCATAGGGTTGTGAAGTTGAGGTGTGACCAACCAGAACACTATGAACGATGGCTCATATGGCCACTCCAATTTATAAGTCAATGGTTCATAAGTAAATACATTGAATAAATAGGTGACGACGCAGATCACAAGAGATAAAAACAATTTATTACCGTTGGTAACCTGACTTCCAGATTGTATCGTGAATGGCTAATGATGAAGACAACAAAAAGCATGCTTAACCGCACGGACGGGAATCTGCCCCCCGCATACGCTAGATGTTTAGGTCACGTGCTTCAGCCTATTTAAATTGTTAGCTTTGCTCCCTTCGCATTTATTGTAAACAAGGCACCTGTTGAGGGTGCCGAAACGTTAATACATTGTTTTTCTCTTTTGTGGTCGGCGTCGTCACCTTTTTATTCAATAATTCTTCCCGAACAGTCGGGTGTCCGTCGAAGCCTTGATTTCAAGTAAATACAATGTATATGCCAGAAAGTATGGCAGAATCTATCTCATGATGAATATCAACGTTAATGCGATTACCATTGAAGCAATGTAGCTACACACAGTACTGCAGAACGCCGAAACGTGTATGCAGCCGGGTTCCCATCTCACGCTTACCAGGTCACTCGCGGCGTCATCAAGTGGCATCGCTGGGAAGTCAGCACGTGGCTCATGTGCCCCATTGAAGAGGGGCACATACTCCGTGGCACATGCCTGCTACCCAAGTTAACGTCAAAAAAAAAAAATCGGGCAAGTTTGCACTCGGTCGTGCAAAGCTTAGGCACAGCGAAAGTGTCAATCCTCAAGTCTTACTGTCTGCTACTGCTAGGTATTAACTTGGTTGTTGCTAGGTCCTAACATCATCATCATGGTCATCATCCTATATTCATGTCCACTGCAGGACGAAGGCGTTTCCCTGGGATCTCCAATTACCCCTGTCATGCGCTAGCTGATTCCAACTTGCGCCTGCGAATTTCCTAACTTCATCACTCTGCCTAGTTTTATGCTGTCCTCGACTGCGCTTCCCTTCTCTTAGTATCCATTCTGTAACTCTAATTATCCACCGGTTATCCATCCCACGCATCACATGGCCGGCCCAGCTCCATTTTTTTCTCTTAATGTCAGCTAGAATATCGGCTATCCCCGTTTGTTCTCTGATCCACACGGCTCTCTTCCTATCTCTTAACGTTAAGCCTAACATTTTTCGATCCATCGCTCTTTGTGCTGTCCTTAACTTGTTCTAGAGCTTCTGTGTTAACCTCCAAGTTTCTGCCCCATATGTTAGCACCAGTAGAATTCAATGATTGTACAGTTTTCTTTTCTACGACAGTGGTATACTCCCAGTCAGGATTTGGTAATGCCTGCCGTATGCACTCCAGCCCAATTTTATTCTTCTATAAATTTCTTTACCATGATCAGAGTCCCCTGTGAGTAATTGACCTAGATAAATGTACTCCTTTACAGACTCTAGAGTCTCATTCGCGATCCTGAATTCTTGTTTCCTTGCCAGGCTGTTGAACATTATCTTTGTCTTCTGCATATTAATCTTAAACCCCACTCTTACACTTTCTCGGTTAAGGTCCTCAATCGTTTGCCGTAATTCGTCTCCATTGCTGCTCAATGGGAAAATGTCATCTGCAAACCGAAGGTTGCTGAGATATTCGCCGTTGATCCTCACTGCTATGCCATCCCAGTATAACAGCTTGATTACTTCTTCTGAGCATGCAGTGAATAGCATTGGAGAAATTGTGTCTCCTTGCGTGACCCCTTTCTGGTTAGGTAACTTTCTACTTTTCTTGTGGAGAACCAATGTTGCTGTGCAATCCTTGTAGATATTTGCGAATATATTCACGTATGCATCCTGTACTCCTTGGTTACGTAATGCCTCTATGACTGCTGGTATCTCTACTGAATCAAATGCTTTTTCATATTCCATGAACACCATATAGAAAAGTTGATTGTACTCCGCAGATTTCTCTATTACCTGGTTGATGAAATGGATATGATCCATCGTAGAATATCCCTTCCAGAAGCCAGCCTGTTCTCGTGGTTGGCTGAAGTGAAGTGTTGCCCTGATTTTATTTGAAATTACCTTGGTGTATATTTTATACAATACTGAGAGCAAACTCATGGGTCTATAATTCTTTAATTTTTTAAGCGTCTCCCTTCTTATGGATGAGTATATTGTTGGCGTTCTTCCAGCTTTCTGGTACACTTGAAGTCTTGAGGCATTGCGTATAAAGGGCCGCAAGGTTTTCATGTATTATATCTCCCCCATCCTTGATTAAATCGACTGTTATTTGATCTTCTCCTGCAGCTTTCCCCTGGTCATGTCTTTCAAGGCCCTTCTAACTTCATCGCTAGTTATAGAAGGGGCCTCTCTATCCTGTTCATCACTACATCGAATGAAATTAGCGTGGCTGCTCTGGGCACTGTACAGGTTCGTATAGAATTCTTCCGCTGCTTTTACTATGTCATAAAAATTGCTGATGATTTTACCCTGCTTAACTTTCCATGCATACGTCTTGCCTTGTCCTATGCCTCGTTTTTTTCTCACTCATTTCATGTTGCGCCCATATTTTACCGCTTCCTCAATCTTTTCCACGTTATAATTTCGGATAACCTTTTCTTTATTCTTGTTAATCAGTTTCGACAGTTCATCGAATTCTATCTGCCCTCTCGAGGTTGACATTTTTATGTTTGCCGTTTCTTTATTAAGTGCCTTTGTTACTTGAGAGGGCTTACCTACTGGTTGCCTTGGTGCCTTACCTCCCACTTCAATTGCTGCTTCTGAGATTAATCTAGTTACGGTTTCATTCATTAACTCTATGTTGTTTTTATCTTCCTTTCTAAAGCTGCATATTTGTTTGCGAGCACCAGCCTGAATTGGTCTGCTTTTATTCTTACTGCGTCTAGGTTGGCCTGTTTCTTCATGACTAACTTTATTCTTTCTCTCTTCAAATTGAGAGAAATCCTACACCTCACTAACCTATCGTCACTGCACTTTACCTAACACTTCTACATCCTGCACTATGCTGGGATCGGCAGAGAGTATGAAATCTATTTCAGTTTCTTGTTTTTCTATTAGGGCTTTTTCAGGTCCACTTCTTGTTGCTGCGCTTCCTGAAGAAGGTATTCATTATTAGGAGCCTATTCCTTTCCGCGAATTCTACCAACATCTCTCCTCTAGTGTTCCTAGAATCGATGACGTTGCTTCCAATTGCTTGCCTCGCCAGCCTTCTTTTTCCCCACTTTTGCATTGAAGTCGCCCATGACTACAGCAGACTGAGTTTGCACTTTCTTCATTGCTTATTGAACATCTTCATAAAACCATTTTATTTCTGCATCATCGTGACTGCAGGTTGGGGCGTAGGCTTGTACAACCTTCATTCTATACCTCCTATTCAGCTTTATTACGACGACTGCTACCCTCTCATTAATGCTGTAGAATTCATTATTGTTGCCCGCTATGTCCTTATGGACAAGAAATCCAACTCCATATTCTCTCCTATAAGGAGAGAGAGAGAGAGAAAGCACTTTATTTGCCTCGTCAGAGAGTATGGGTGATCGGGGTGAGACGGAGCTCACCCTTCCAGCGTCTACCTCCCCCCTATACAAGGGCCGGATTCAGTTGGCTTCCGGCGGTGGCCTGGGCTTTACAGATGGCTTGTTTTTGGGCTTGTTCTTCCGGGCTGTGGAGGGAGGATTCCCATGGCTCTTTGTTCTGATGTAGATCGTTTAGCGCTGGGCAAACCCAGAGCATGTGATTTAGGGTCGGTATCTGGAAGACCTCTGTAGCAGAGGACGTGGCCGTTAGTCAGCACTGTATAAGCTTCCCCAGATCTTCTCACCTCACTAAGGCCAATAATACCCCAGGCAATAACTGATAATTCTTCAACTAGCCCTGCTAAGCTGCCATACTCGATAGAGTGCGCGTGCTCAACGTTGCCAGGTTCAGTTTGCAGTGGCGGCCTGTCTAGACCCAGAGATTCTTAGCGCTGTCTGCCACGTAGCAGGTCTGACCGCCGCCTTGGTCAGGTGCTCCACAGCCGCTGGGGGCTGAGGGCCATGGGTAAGTTGTAGGAGTGATTATGGAGCTAGCGGCCGAATACTGCACCAGGTAGGCCAATTCATGTTCTAGTGAGAGAGTGACTTTGTTGAAGATGAGTGGGCCTTCCTAATTTCGTTGCACCTCGACTAGTAGAGCCCCACTAGCTCTCGGGGATTTTTTTTTGCCGGTGTCGGACGCCTGGTCTAACTTAACTACGCATGTAGGGAAGGTATTCTCGAGCGATCATTTTCGGAGGTACCTTCCCTGTTGCGACATTTCGCGTTACTAGAGCTGGATGCATCGGCGTTCCTAGCATGCCACATACGCAGGCAGGCAGGCAGGAACCGTGTCTGCATTGCGGTTATATAGGCAACGCGAGGTGACGTCATCGCTACTGCTTCGGCGCATGCGCGGCTAGGCAACGTGGGCGGCGTCGGCAGCAGCTCTGCGTGTTGCCTCTTTGGTGCTCTTAGAATTTCTTTATCGTTGTATCTCGCTCTCATTTTGTCTTTCCCTCTCCCGAGCATTCCTTCTCTTTAACGTCCCATGTCAAGGCAACATGCGCACGGCACGTAGACGAGGCGAGGCAGACGCCGCTCCACGAGGTGGTTGCTAGGAAACGCAGTGACGTCATAGCTCGACGAGGTTTTGCGACAGCAGGCGCTAGGAAACGAGGTTTTGCGACAGCAGGCGCTACTTTTTACGGTTAGCTGAAAAGGTCCATTGAAGAGCCGCACACACCTACTCCAACATACAGAGTGACCCAAGTTGGTATCAGAGGTTTATTGAAGAGTAGCCCAGACCATATGGCACATACTGAGTGCGACAAGTAAGCGTGAAACTGGTTCATTGAAGAAAGGAACATTCCCAGGGCCACGTGCCCAGTGTCGCATCTCCGGTTACCCATGTCAGAGTCAAATACGTTGATTGAGGAGCGGCACATATGTACACAGTGCTACACATCCTGCGATCCAAGTTGGTCTGACTGTTGGTGTCGAGCCCTGTTCCCCAAGCACCGCAGTCCGATGCATTACCCATTTTACCATAGATTACCCAGTGGCCCAGGTTGGCGAGAAAAGTGTTAGATAAATAGATAGATAGATAATTTCCATTAAAATAAACACCTCGGGCGCTCTCTCACTTCGAAATGCATAATGCAAGAAAATAGGAGGTAAGTGCCCGTCTTCTTTCTCTCACTAGGTTATTATTATATTCTATAAGGATGGCGCTGAACTTATTAAATAAAAAACGCCACCATTGGCAACCTGGCATCCAAAACTTCTCTGTGACTTTGTTCGTCCGAAGCATGCAGCGAGTGATGTCGTGGCATAGAACCAATTAGGCTGCGGCTAACAAGAGCAAGATTTTAGTAGAGGCAAACGTATCTGTGTGACAGAGACTAAAAAAAAGAGCGAGAGAATAAAATATTTATAGACAGTAACCGTAGTCCGAGTCATCATATGGTTCGTAGGGACCCATGTCGCGGAAGGGTCAGGTGATGGACCATGAACGTGTTGAATGTGTGCCATGAGAAGGGTCTATAGCTTCGGTCGTAGATCTTGGGAAGAAGTGGCCTAACTCTCCCACATGTAGGAAAAGGAGGAGAGAAGGTGGTGGCCGGTGAGCATATGGCGAGATGAAAGCACTCGAGAGCTGTCCCACTTCGTAAAAGTGCTCGGATACTGTGCGCAGATCTCGAATTTGGGGTTACCTGCTCTATGTACGAAGTAATGAATGGCGGTATCATTTGATAACGTTTGCTCATCAACTTGTCAGATAGGAGCGTTATCTGCATGTAGGAACGAATCAGCCAAAGAAGGAAGAAGTCTGCTGAATTCGTGGGCCTCTCTGAGCTTAGCGCGCGGTTTGCGATGCTCGGCTCTATTTGCTGTTGGAGAATAAGTTGCCGACCATCAGAACGGGCTGCTCGATGTTGAGGTTTTGTGAGCAAGGACGTGAGATTTTTCACTTCTCTGTATCGCCTGATAGCAAGGGACACATTCCAGCAGTGGGCTGCAACCATTTCAGGCGCGACTGCCTTATAGGGTGGTGCGTAGATAGTCCTGGAGCACAACAAGCGCTACAGCACGAAGCATGCCCTGACTGTCCTATCTGAGAGTGATGGTGTTGATGAAGTGTTCGTATAGGCAAATGGCATCTGCGAGAGCCTGAGTTTTGGCGTCCGGGACTAACGGCGCCGTGGTTGTCTGAGGAGGAACTTAAACAGTTATAGAACGTAAGGAGGTGAAATGGGCAGAAAGAGTCAGGAAAGGGTCACTATACTTAGCCTCGCCGCCGATAAAATGGGAATTTCTCAATAAAAACCGGACTTCGTGAGCCTCCATGCTGCGGATAGCGGAGCAGAGCACATCTACAGCCCACTGCCCAGGAAAATCCTATGAGAGATTCTATCAAAATACTCGTTTTCAGTGTATTAGATTTCAGTGTAGCTTCGCTTTTCCGCTGTATACGGTAAAAACATGTTGAATTTTACATCCATGTGCTTCATATAGAACTCTCCACAGTGTATGCGTTACATCACTCAGCTTTATTGATCATTATTTCACTCGATTATGAATACACATAACTAGTAGACAGGTGCACATAGAAGTCGAAAAGCGATGACTCTGCAATGCCGCCGGTTAACGTCATCCATTCGGGCTTCTTCTAAAGTGCCGACGCTGCACATTGTCAGCGAGAGACAAGCACGACAGGTCATTTCAGTTTCGCAATAATATTTTGGAAGTATTTTGATAATTTGAGCATATCTGTTTTGGTCAAATAAAAGAGAAGGGGTGGCACTCAAAACTGGCATAGTATAAACAATCTTTCTGCAATTGTTGTTCAATGTAGAAAAAAACATTCGTCTGCTCTTAGTTAAAATACCTCTTTTTTTTCTCTGCGTTCTAGGACGTGTCTGAAAGGACAGAAAAACACCACATGTGAAAAGTCAATGACTTACCTTCTATCATAAGTAATGGCAGGCTAAATTCCGCAGAGCACATGACACATTTTAATGGATGTGTTTTTCATTGAGCAGCGGAATGAATGAGGTTAGGCCCACATTTCTGGACTGTACTGCCTTCTGGACCAACCCAAATTCATTACTGCACTATCTTGGGGACCGACTCCTACATTTGGTTAGATACACATGCGGAAACAAAACTTGTCCGACATTGCCAAGAATGCAATTCACATTAAAAAACGTGCTGCCGGAAACTGGCACTTGGTTGGCAAAATGTTTTTTCTAGGTTTTGGAGACTCCTTTCTCATCAATCCCGTGTGAAGAGAACATAGAAATGTTATGCTATAATAGAAAAATAATTATCACATGGAAAATATGCTTTTTACTGAGCAAATGTTATCACAACCATGGGCAAGCACTTTTCTTGACTGTTTAAGAATTGTGCGTTAAATTATTCGTGTCGAAACTATTTATTAACTATTCATTTGCTTTTGAATACGCGAGCAGACAAAGAACAGAGAAGTTGTCAGATAATGCTGGGGCGTAGGCGGGTATTTCGTAAAGTTTAATGCCGAAATAATATATACGCATCCTCGTACCATGAATCCATGCCAGTTTTTGGAACGTTTTTGTTCTGATCGTAAATGTGCCGTGATAAATAATAGTGTCTGGTTACGTTAAGTGTTGACGCAGCATTATTGCACAAGAGATTTCGCTTTCCAAGTGCATTTACTGCTCCAACAACATTGTTTATTCTGCACGAACAAGCACGTATCATTCTCAGTACGTCGGAAATGTTCAAAGAACTCACTGCCCATTATTTTATTGCGACATGTCGACACTTCAAAGGTCACGGCGAAGGGCAGACATTTCACCACCACTGTTACTACAGATGAAATATATACGTGTCGGCATACTGCAGTGCACAGAGACGTGAAGCTTTTATGGGTATGGACCCGTGAAGCGGCTCACATTAAAAGAAAATAACACTTCCTTGCGATTTCAGTTCATGCCTTCAGCAGAATAAATGTCCAGGTAATTTGAAATCTGGTAACGCCATGTCCGCCCCGCGCAGAAATAATGAGAGCTGTCCAACTGTGAGCACGATGCGAATGCACAGGAAAGGCATTTCACTGGCTTCAGCCTGAAACGATGCATACTTCAAGAGATAATTAGATGTTAGGGCAGCAAACTGTGTCTGTCTATGGGAAATGGTAGTACGACGGCGTGTAGCCGCTGAAACAAGTGGCGAGTATACTTCCTTGAACGGACAGAGACGAAACAGGCAATAAAAAGGCACATGGTCACATGGTCGGCACATGCCATGCACATGGTCGTTACTGCGCGCGCTAACCAGTGACACCTCAAGAACGCCATGTGCTAAAACAACAACTGCAGTGTCACATAACAGCAGAAAGCAGGAAACGCATAGAATAAAATTTTTCCCTACAATCGTAGACTAGAATTGCTGGAAGCGCTTTGCTGCCCCCTTCTTCATCCTTTAGCGCATTTAAACTAAACCTAAGCTGAGCTCTGCGGTAAACTCATTTGCATTGCAACGAGCCTGTTACCTTATTTGGGGCGGCCTTGTTCCTTTTACTAAAGAAAAAGCGATTGTCTTAAAAAGAAATATTTTCGTACAATCTAGGCATACGAAACAAATAACTTTATCTCTCTCTAACTGTTTTAAACAGTACTTGCAAACCGTATAAGAATGTATCTTTTTTTCTCTCCAAAGAGTGTTATTTAGAAGAGAACATTGCAATTCTTACCCGCGGTCATCTCGGGAAGCATTCGGGCCTATGCCAAAACTATTCTGCAGAATTCGAGTCCTGGACAAACCTCGAGATGCATAGTATACTTTATTAGATATTGAATACTTTAAAGCGAATATTATGCTTATGCTGAGTCTCTTTCCAGTTAACGTGCTGTTCATGCAAATTTATCTTAATTGAATGAAAATAAACTACCTAAAGCGTTAGTAAGTTTGATGTTCGACCGAAGGGTGCAACTAAATTTGTGACAGTAATTTGTCTTTTCTTCGCACGCATGACAACCTTATACGCTTCTTTAATAGCTGCCACGAAGTTTTCAATAACCTCTGGCAGTGGGGTGAATTCCTTCTGGTACCAACGTCTTTTCGGGGCGGTTTCTCTACCATTTGAGCTAACTATAGGAAGCCTTCAGATCGCAGAGCGAGGCTGAATTAATTGAGAACTTGAAGCAACGGGACAAGAATATAACACTCGGGTATTTATTAAAGCAGCTTTGCTCTAAACGCGGACACGTAAACGTCGGATCCTCATAAATGAAACCTATATAAACAGGTCCCTTTCAAACGAGAGCCAGGGTCGAAACAAAAGCAAGAATGTCGCCCTAGAAGTCTTGACAATTAGTGTCAGCCTCTATCACGTGATCCCCCCAGCTCTGACTCTTGCCAAGCGAGGGTCTCGGCTTCTGATCGCCTTGGGTGGTTTGGGACTTCCCGCACGACCCTTCTTCTTTCAGAGCTCTGTCGTCTCCCGCTCTTCCAGCCACGTGCACTTAGTAACCGGAATCTATTAATGATAGGTCTTCTTTCTGCGTATATCCATGTTTACACAACGCTGCTGAGAAGTCTTCGGACAGCAGCCAGTAGGGTATTTCGTTGAGGGTGCCATTCACCCGAAGTCCACTCTGCACTGCACTGCCGCCGGGGTCTTATTAGGGCATATATTTTCTGCCTTTCTTGCTTATTGTCGGGGGTCATTGTTCGAAAACAAGATTATTCCCAGGCCAGAACGGCGAATGTAGAAGAGATACACCAGAAATCATTACGACAGCGCTTCATACTTGTAGACAGTCAGAGCTCTTTTCTGCATCGGTGAAGCGCACAACCCCAAAAGAGTCTGAAAGAAAGAACTTGAACGAGAACGGTACCATGTAAGTCATCTTTATTTTTTAAGTGGGGGAAATGATCGCAGAGGCACGTGTATCTGAAATGTGTTTACAAATTTGGAACAATGTTACATTGTAATGAACTAAATATGTTGGTTCACTTAACACGAGTTCTGCATCCAGATAAGCTAAGCAAAAATATAAAAAAACTGAATAGTAATAAATTGCGGATGACAAATAACGCACAGCCAGAAGAAAGGAATGCATGTAATATGCTTAGTATGTAAAGGACACAGCGGTTCGACGAAGTTTCAGTGCCTTGCTTGTAAGGGTGGAGTCTCACATAGAACAAGCTTATGTATCTAAACTGATTCCATTTAACACCGATACCGCGTTGTGTCGACTGTAGCTGTCAACTTCCGCTCATATCGGGTATGATATCTAATATGCCGTTTGCATTTAGCAAGGCTGAACATTACATTAAATAATTCATTGATCTTGTTAATTGATTTGCATGGCTGCCTCTTTTGTATAGTTTTGAGATAGTTTGTTACATCTATAGCGTCTTGAACAAAGAAAAAGTACATTTATTTCTTAATATAAAAACCAGCCTAAAAAGGATATTAAACGGGGTGTGATAAATAGCATTTCTGCTAAGCATTGACATAATTTCCATCCCGTAAATAATACTAAATTCGATTCGTCTGACTAGCGGAGTGATGTCCTGAGCTCCATAAAGATAAATTGTTGTTTTCAAGGTGCTCTAGACTCACGTACTAATTAATATATTTCAGTCTCAATATAGCTAATACTGAGAAACAGTATTTATTTCTTATCAACAGGAAACTTGTGAGAATTTACATTTTCATTACCATAGCAATTAAATGAACACTCGAGGCACACGATGCTGCCGTGCCGTCATGGTAGAGACGGCTCACGTGCGGCCCAGGCTTCGAAGGTGAGGTGTCTGGAGACGCAAAACAGACGCAATGTGTTTCGTTGCAGAAAAACACCGCATATCCACGGGGTGAATGATGATAAGTGGGCGAAGCTCCGGAGGGAATCATCGGTAAACCGTGAATCTTCCGTGTAATTCGCCCAGTCTCGCCGCACTAAATCGAACGATTGACTTCCACCAATGACACGCGCCATATGTGACGTCATTCCTATTTTATAACAGTGCCCTTCATTATAATTGCACCATCTCCCGCTTAAGGGGACGCTAGCACAAACGCGCTAGAAACGTGCAGTACTCTCTAGTAAGGGGGAGAGGCCACAGCGTCTTACGCAGCCGTTTACACATGCCGGAACGTGCACCGCGTTTGCCGACGCCATCAGCGTTTATGAATACGGGGGTAAGGCGGAGAGGCCACAGCGTCTTACACCAGCTTCTTACACGGGCCGTAACACGCTAGCACAAACGCGTTAGAAACGCGCAGTCTTTCGTTAATGTTGGGTATTTAATTTCATCGTGGTGCGTGTTCCATGTGCGCTTCGTGGCGTAGTGGTTAGCGCCGCGCGTTCGGAAGCGAGGGGTCCCTGGTTCGATTCCGCGCTACGGACACAGCTTTCGGAAATTTTTTTCATAAAAGTAGACGTGATTACCTACTACGACGACGACTACTACTACTACTACATACTACAGAGGAGGGACAGACCCACACCCTAAGGAGCTTCGCCCCTAAATGTCGCAGTTTCACCCGATAGGCGAAGCATCAATTGCGATAGCAAATTAGTAAATAGCTATACGGAGTAAGGATATTCGTATTATAAGCTGTATAAACTTGAACATGCAGCAGCACCAGCAACGCGCAGAACTTGTCGACTCCGTCGGCGTTTTGCCCGCGTTCGCAGTGAACGCGCGCGGCGTTGGTGAAAGTTGCCGCTGTCTCTGGGGGCGGCTCCTAGGTTTCCGACGAGATCAGAACGGGCCACTCGTCGAGCAGCGTCGGAAGTGTTTACCACCTTCTGGCCTCTCAACGTTTTATTGCGATAGCAATTATATGGCCACTCCAAAGCAGATTTCTGCCGTCGGCGTCGCCGTCGCCGTTGCCGTCGCCGTGAGGTTCCGTATGACGTCAATGGAGATGAAATCATCGCCGCGCGGTGGTAAGTGGTTCTTGATGGAAAGGGAAAGGTTGGCGCTATCTTCTGCAGCCCTTGAGGGAGCACGGCTCAGCGCCAAACGCCGCGCGCCGCCGAACGCTGTATGTGCGAGTGAAAGGGCGCGAGGAACGCGCGCTTTCACGGGGAGTGAACCCATGGCAGAGAACAAACGCGCGTTCTGCCCCGTGCTCCCTTAAGGGCTGCAGAAGTAGGCGTCTCTTTCCTCCTTTACAATCACCATATATGTAGAGCAAACGCGCCTTCTTCTGCCGCGCGAAAGGCCACGGGGGGGGGGGGGGGAGGGAAGGGAGGCGACGTGTAGCTGCGGCACCAAGTGCCTATTTATATCAGAAGCTCCGGCAACAGTCACCAACGCCGCACGCATTTTGTGCGAACGCGAGCAAAACGCCGACGGCGTCGACAACAGTTCTGCGTGTTGCCGGTGCTGCTGCATGTCCAAATTTATACAGCTGATAAAGCTACCATCATTACTCAATATAGCTCTCTACAAATTTGCTATCGCAATTGATGCTTCACCTTTCAGGTGAAACGGCGACAATTTTTTTATATGAATACGCATATTGTGCCGCAGCTAAACGTCGCCTCCCCTCCCTCCTTCCCGTCCCCCACGGCCTTTCGCGCGACGGAAGAAGTCGCGTTTGCTCTCCGCCGTGCGTTTGCTCCCCGTGAAAGTGCGCGTCCCTCGCGCACATACAGCATACGGTGCGCGGTGACGATTTCATCGCCGTTGGACTCTATACCGAACCTCACGACGACGCCGACGGCAGAAATCCGCTTAGAGTGTCCATATAATTGCTATCGCAATAAAACGGCCAAGCCAAGAGGCCGCGCCCTCACACTCCATTCCATCGGCTTTGCAATGGAGCCAGGGCTGCATTCTGCCTTCCGCCGCTGGCATGAGCGTCGTGCCCACAAAGACTAGCGATGCTGCAGTGCACCTGTGTGCATAGAACGCCGTCATGCATGCGGTATTCTGAGCGGTACGAACAGTACACTTCCAGCAGCAAAGGATAACGGTTTTCCTTCTTGCTCATCTTGTGCGCTGTTTAGATGTGGCCCCTGCAAATGCGTTGGTGCCACGTACTGCTCAACACTCCAACGTTGTAAGACACCTGTTAGCCACCAAGGTGCTGTCTGCTGCGCCGCGTAGGTTACTCCGCGTGATATGTCGCTCCTACATGTCAACCCGCGTATTTTTGAGCAATCGTCTGAGGGGCTTCAGGTCAACGCGAAACCTTGCCATCTTATTCAAACTGCCCAGTTTTTTTCCATCGCACTTCCGTCTTAAAATTAGGGCGCACGTGTAAGCTCACCATATTTCACTGTTGACAAAGAGGGTTTCCACACTTTCGAACTCTTCGCAGTTGTACACGGCCAAAAAGTGCAAGCCTTAATTTCCATACGCTAGCCGCCATCTGCAGCTTCAAGCTCAGAAATTGTCGACCATCTGGGGGCTAGTGCCCGGGAACATAATTCGGCGCCACGCAAAACTTTTGACTAAAGTTGCAAAGTGCAGAACTGAGTGAACAAGTGACAGTTTACGGTCGATATAACATAAGTTATAGCGATGCCGGCGTGCTTTGTGTAAGTAAGAAAATGATTTACTTGCACAATTACCGTTTTGCTTTCAGTGAATGCTCTTCTAAATTGGTCGTTTTGTTCTTGATCATCAAGGTTTTCATTTTAAGACATCGCTGTTGCCTTGTCTCAATTACTCGTGTTCCCATAAAATTCGAGGCTTCCCTCAATCTACTCTGGAAGGCATTGTTCTGATTGCCTACCGCCATTTCAGAGATTTTTCCGCTGCGTTTCACTAATCGTGGCGTCTCGGTCGTGTTTTAGGGGCGAAGCTCCTTAGGGTGTGGGTGTGTCCCTCCTCTGTAGTAGTAGTAGTCGTCGTAGTAGGTAGCCACGTCTATTCTTATGAGAAAAAAATGTGGTTGATCTCTCTTATATAGGAATCGGTATAGAACACGAAAGTGAAACGTGTCTTCACAGAAGTAGTGTAATGTTTATTGCACATTGATATATAATGTCTATTGGTGTTTTGTGGCTAAAGCGCCCTTAGGCGTTGATGCACCCACGCTGACGCCTGGTGGCACGTCTCCTCCATCACTACTACCAACGTCGATGACCATGAGCAACCGTCGTGCATATGGAAGCTGCACTACGCTGCACACGCTAGCACAACGCGAAAGACGAAGCACGTAACTGACACACTAATACAACGCGCAAGACAAAGCACGTAACTGAATCGTCACCGAGTCAAATCAGCGCGTACAGCGCGTCGTAATTGCAGCCTCCGCGATCAACTTCAGAAACATTTTCAGAGCTAATTGCGGAGGCCACGCTCCGCTGTGCTGAGTACGGTGAACGCCACCTAGTAGTGCTTCTGCGAGAACGCGTTGGTAGTGCTTCTTGATGCCAGCGTCCCTTCGAATGCTGGCATCGAGGCGTCGTAGTGCTGAGACCACCGAAGCGTTCACTGTCGGTGCACGTTAGTGTCATAATGCAGTACTTCTCTTTTCTGCTCGTAGCTAGGCGGCGGCACCGCCCCGAGCAAGAGCGCGGGTACACGGAGGAGTGTTAGATCAATGCCTCCTTTACTAGTAAAGGAGGCATTGGTTAGATATATAAGGCGCGTCTGTGTAGCTCTCTGCAAATGCGTTTGTGGCGCAATGGGTTAAACGCTCGGCGATCTATCGTCGCGGACCGAGAGGTCGTGGGTTCGATTTCCAAATTTTGCGTGTTTGTGGAACTTTTTCTTCTGGTTTCTTTCTTTGTATTATGTTCGTGTATGTTCGTGTGACGTATTTCCGTGACGGAAATACGTCAGTGAAGTCTTGGTGGACCCCGGCATAAAACACTTTCGTGTTAAAAAAATTCCGAGAGTTGTGGCCGTAGCGGAATCGAACCAGGGACCCCTCGCTTCTGAACGCGTGGCGCTAACCACTACGCCACGAAGCGCACGTGGACAGACGCACCACGATGGCAATAAATACCCAACATTAACGAAAGACTGCGCGTTTCTAACGCGTTTGTGCTAGCGCGTTACGGCCCGTGCAAGAAGCTGGTGTAAGACGCTGTGGCCTCTCCGCCTTACCCCCGTATTCATAAACGCTGATGGCGTCGGCAAACGCGGTGCACGTTCCGGCATGTGTAAACGGCTGCGTAAGACGCTGTGGCCTCTTCCCCTTAGAGTACTGCACGTTTCTAACGCGTTTGTGCTAGCGTCCCCTTAAGCGGGAGATGGTGCAATTATAATGAAGGGCGCTGTTATAAAATAGGAATGACGTCACATATGGCGCGTGTCATTGGTGGAAGTCAATCGTTCGATTTAGTGCGGCGAGACTGGCGAATTACACGGAAGATTCACGGTTTACCGATGATTCCCTCCGGAGCTTCGCCCACTCATCATCATTCACCCCGTGGATATGCGGTGCTTTTTTAAAGAAATATTTCGCTTTTGCATTTATTTAACCCAATGCGAGGTTTATCGAAAGGGTCAATAGTTGCGTCGTAGCCGATAAGTCTTTAATGCTGCTTACAAAGGCATATAGTTATTGCGGCGCTGCAGCGTGATACACGCTAGGGAGCCTACATGCAACAACGGCGTTGCATGTAGGCTCCCTAATATATGCGCCAGGCACTACGTTGCGCAATTTTAACACGAGAGCGATAAGGGCTATGTGTCGCATAAAATCCCGCATCAGCGTCGGCGTGAATGTCGACGTCCCTGGTGGAGAAAATCATCCCCAACAGTAAAGTTCAGGTTCTTCTTTACCACTCTTCTACTTGGGCGTCCGAGACGCACCGCCAGAGCCGGTTTACGCAAGTAGAGGATGTATACTGCCGCTAGCGATAGCGGCGACTGGTTCGCTGGATGCTTCTGCTTGATCGAAGTAGACACAGATGACGAGAGAAAAGAAAAACTTTCTATTTACAATTATTTACAAGACTTTACATGAAGTTACAAGTACACATAATAGACGGAACTGGTACACATAGGGCGACCCTATAACGACATAGTCGATGGTGCATAGCACCGAAGTTTGTCCAGAACGCTTGGACGGGGCAACGGGGCCACGTTTTCAACCCTTCGAAGCCCCGCCCCAAGCATTTACCACCCAATTGCCCACGAGTGGCTGTGAGTGGTCCGCCGACGCACCAATCACGAATCCTGTGCTAGGATCGTCTTGTTCGCCGGCACTTCCGGTATTGCGCTTCTCCCTCTCCCTCAAAACAATATACAAATAACAACCACGTTCCAAGAAAGGGGGGGGGGGGGGGACAGGTGCATAGGATGCGTGCTCCCTGGGAGAGCCACAGCGCCCAGCACAATGGGCTCAATAAAATCTAAAGAACAGGCGGCACCTGGAAGCTGCAGCGATTGACCTTTGCTGTGACCCCTTCTCCACTCGTACCTATACGAAAAACCGATACCGTAGTAGCTACGGGTCCTTTGTCAATGAAACCTGGCAACCGACACTTTGGGCTCACGTACCCCTATTCAGTAAATGCTTGCTCGAAGAAGCCTTTCGCGACGGCCGATTGGCAACGGTCTTCCGTCGTCATGTGCCGCCCCGTCATTTCTCAGGGCCAGTCGGTCCGCAAGTACATCTGGTCAGCTGTAATCGCGTCCGTCACGTTTGAAACCACTTGAAAGCGTGTCTCCGAATGAATTTCTGAACCGTGCGCCACAACCGGCAAGGGTCGTTGACGCGTCACGCCTTGCTGCCACAAATCGCCCATCCACGTGCCGGTTTTAATCTGGCAGTGTCATGAGCCGTGCGCCTGCTCATCTCGGCGCCGTCAACGCGACACGCATCCGCCGCCGACCAATTATCCTTTTGTGCATCGCCCGCCAAGCAAGGACCATTGACCATATACGCCAGTCGTCTCTGCACCCCCCTCTGCAGCCGTTCCCCTCAACAGGACGAAAAGGGTGCAAAATGCCGGTTTCAAGCTTGCCGATCCACAATTAAAGAAAAAAACTCGTTCTTTTCTAGCAGCAGGCTTACACCAACCATCCCGACAGCGCAGACCCTCCACCTGGTGCAAGGTTTTGATGAACAAAAAATGAATTTCTCACAGTGAAATCTGTCAGAAAAATGGTAACGTACGACTTTACCATTCGGCGTCGGATTCGGCGTCTGATTGTTTACCATTCGGCGTCGGACTGTAACTTAAATGTACGAGAAAGCATAATTCCGTTACCAGGAAACACAGACACAAACCCCTTTTCCAGCATTTATACCAGACCTGATATAATATCTGAAATGATATACAAATGGCGCTCGCAACCTCGGCAGGTCAAATTGGGACTTCGCCTGCGTAATGCGTTTTGGACACGCGTGCTCATGGGGGCAATAGAAAACAACAAATAAAATAATAAAAAGGTGCTAGGGCCTTCACATTTTAATATAAGACCACTTATATAGCCCCTGGAAAAACTTCTTCCCAGCAATGCATTTCTGTTTAAAAATGAAGCCGACTTTATGGGGATTCGTTAAGCTTGGTGTTTGTAAGCTGGCTTTCTCTCTTTCGATGTTGCAGTGAAGTCGACTGAAAGAAAAATGCGATGCGAACGGGGCCCGATAACGCTATTGCTTTTCACTCTTAAAGGCGAAGCTTAAGAGTACTCCAACTTTCCTTTAATTTTTCACGATTAATAAAATTAGGAAGCTAGAAACAGCTAGGAGAAAAGGCCCCGAATTTCTCAAAACAAACACGGGCAGTTGCCATCTGTAGGATGTTCACACTAAGCGAAACTATTCGAATTCATCAACTTATCCCGACGTTGCAGTCATTTCGAATTAATAACGACCTTCTTCCAATGGCTAATGAACACCAATCTATCCAATCATTTATTATATCTGCATACTGCAAGAACTAATCAGGATCCAACGCGCCAGTTGGATCCTGATTAGTTCTTGCAGTATTAGTTCGTGCCATAAACCATTTAGTCAAACCTGGTACAACGCTGGCTGCGTGCCCTAATCAAACATTAT
Source organism: Dermacentor silvarum (assembly GCF_013339745.2). Taxonomy (NCBI): domain Eukaryota; kingdom Metazoa; phylum Arthropoda; class Arachnida; order Ixodida; family Ixodidae; genus Dermacentor; species Dermacentor silvarum. The sequence goes on along the minus strand of NC_051159.1, from coordinate 136,190,401 downwards.
AAGCAAATGCATGCTAAACCGCGTACCTCTCCTCGTAGTGCTCGTATGTGAGAAGAACGATCGTTGTTTAATGAAAGGATAACCATGACAACATGCACTCTCCTAAACGCATCTGTTTTGGGGCATGCGCAGAACTTACCATTATAGATGTGTCAGGGCATCACGGCTCTTGTAACAGAGCCCTTCTGCGGAGCACTGCGTAAATATTTACATCCTTTCGCCAGAGCAAGCCTCTCAAGAAATACCTGTGATTAGTTTGCGCTATTTTCTGAGATGCGGGGCGGTCTTTTACCACTGCTTGAAAGGCTCAGCTAGGCTCTTAGGTTATAAAAAACGACCCTAATCACTTTTTCTCTAGCGACTTGCAGACGTTTTTCTATAAAGAGAGAGGTTTAAATAATCCTGGAGAGTTTGACCTAGTGGCATGCCTCGTCACCAGGCCAGTGTTGTGAGACACCTAGGTGCTTTCAGGGCGATGCTACTGCCGCACAGCAGCAGTTACCTTGCATGCTTTGTCTCTCCAACACGTCATCCCCGTACGCGTGAGTGAATACATTGCACTGTTGATAAGAAGATCTTCCACACTGTTGAACTCTTAGCTCTTGGTTTATCCACGACATGGCCAAAAATTACAAGAGTGGTTTACCATAATTTTCATAGGCTTGTACCCATTCGTGGCGGAAAGCTGAGAGATCGTTAGCCGATTTCAGGGCAGTGCCCCTGAACAGTGCCCCAACAGGCTTGCCAAACAAATCCTTGACCTTCTGTTTACAAATGTACCAGGTGGTAAGTTCCTCCTCGTGGGTCTCAAACCAGACGCGTGCCGCTCCCGCGAGATAGAATATCAAATTAGCTAGCATGATGGTCAGGTCCCAGTGGTAGCGTGCGCTCACCCGTTCATGCGGTTGCCTGAAAAGGTTCCGTGGTCGTGTGATTGTGCCAGAATGGCGGTTGGCGTTGGGGGCCGACTAGTTTGAAGCATCTTCGCCTTGAGCTGGCATTATAGATGCAGCTAAGGGGCGCCCCCTCCATAAATACGTCATGCGCTTGAGCCCGCGAACTCTACCAAAATGTTACGGAGAAACAGAAGTAAGAAATATATTTACATGGTATTTGCAATAGCTGTAGCCGCTGACTAGATCATAGTTAGCTAGCGAAGTTCAGAGCGTCGTCTTCTTCACAGTAATCTGAAAACGTCTTCTTCACTTGTCTGTCACAATATTTTCTGTGCCACATCAAAGGGACCCTGAAGCACCCCTCGGGCTTGGTGAAATAACATAGTCCGCGGGTAGCATGCGCTGTTGCTAACATCTCAGCCAAGTTCTGCTGTCGTACGCGGGCCGTGGAGCTCGCAAGCGGAACGCGAAGTCACCTTGTCGGGAACCGAGGGGTCGCAGCGGAGCGCCAGAACACGGAGACCAGCTCAGCAGGCTTTTAGAACGGACTGGCGCGTGCCGTGCTTGCGCCGCCAGTACGCGCCGCCCAACTTAATTCTCCTCGCCATGCGCAGCCGGCCCCAAAGCGCCGGCCGAGCGCGCCGACCTTAGCATCCCCGCATAGCAGCGTCGGTGGGCGCTACAACCTTTCTCTCAAACGCTCTCGTTTCATAAGGCCTCATGATCCTCGCTCTTTTCTGTGTGCTTTATTTCGTAATAAAGCACACTCCAATACACGGCTGCTATTGGTCGCTGTGGTCGGCTACACCGCGGCCGCCGCGAGGTTCCGCCCAATTGTGTCCAGCCCACTGTGGCTCGCTGAGGACAACCGCGTTTGGCTTACGTTTAGCGCTTCGTAGGCACCAAAATCATGTCCAAAATGAAATTTGAACTGCACGTCACGGTGGCGTTTCCGAGGCCGAAGGGGAGCACAGCAGAGACCGTGTTTGATTGCCAATAACTCCGCTTCTGCTTAACGCATTGAAGTACTTTTTGCGGCGAAGTGATTCTGAAATATCCTATTTTCACTTCAAATGCATTTCTCTACTTCGATCAAAAGTGGTTCAGGGCCCCATTAAACGTTTTAGGAATGTTGCGAAGAAAGAGAAATGTCCCACGAGCCACAAAGAGGTAACAGAGTGATGTAATCTCGTAGTTATTGCATATAAATGAGGTAATCACTTATGCCAGTGTCAGGAAGCTGTTGACTTCTTGCTCCCACGTGATAAATATTTTAACGTAACAATATGTGTTGAAAAACTTATCTAGGCTTTCTTAAAGATTGACAGTTCACGCACATCTGACACTTAGATTCCTATAATTATTAACAAAACCTAATAACACATATGTATATGTAATAGAAAAAAACATTCCATGGAAAAGTTTTTTTTCATAAGAATGAACTCTTCCAAAGGCACGGAGTGTCTTCAGAGTGTCAATTTTATTCCAGATATTCAAACGCTGCATTTTGAAAGCAAGAAATAAATTCGATGAATAAGCAATTAAGGGTACATGCCATTAAAATACCCCTTCTGATACTTCTCATAAAATACTTTGAGTTTCGTAGAAGAAACATGTGCCACCCAGTCCTTGATATAGGATTTATTAGTTCGATAAGGTTGAATAATTTCATAAAGATTAGGAAAAAGACATACACTTCGCTGTCTGCACCAGTACTTCCGTTAATGTTTTGGTGAAGAACGGCAAAACACGATATCTGAAGCGCTCTCTGGCAAGATATATCTTGGCAAACATGCTTCTGGTACTTTTGAACTGAACGCTGCACTATGCGTACGTTACTGAGAATAACGCACAAGCGAAGTGACCCTCAGAAGCGCACCCACATTGGCGTTTTGACTTGGCTGCTCGGTAAGTACTGGAATTCATTGTGCCTGAAATAGTTTTTGAAGGCCATGAGTACTACGATTCGGCGGCATTACTCAGGAGCTTTGTGAGAAAGAGAATATATAGTCTTGTGTTTATTTTTCACGTAATTGTTTTATTTTATTCATGACGTACTCGCCCGGTGCGCTAGCTCAGAAAGCTTTAACACGTCTTCCATAGCACTGGCATACATTGCTTGGCAAAAAAAATTGAGTTCATAACAAACACTACGTTGTCTAAAATTTATCCCAGACTGGGCTGGCTGCGTTTTTTGCCTGCCTTTTGATAACGCCTTTTGATAAGTTCACGAACCGCAGTTCACAGCCAAATTTTGCTCGTTCGAACTGAAGAGGAGCAACGAAAAGGGGCGTTTTGTTCAAACTATCAGCACTCCAATAAAAAACGAAGGCACGTCTTTTCCTTGAGCACGTTCTTGTAAACTACCCTGGCGCCACACTAGGAGGCACCACGCTGAATTCCGCTGATGCCTGTATGCGCGTATTTCAGTGACGTTGTTTTTCCTCTCTGCTAAGATACGGCAAGGCCAGAGGCAAACCCCATTGCAGTGTTGGACGAAGATCGCATGGCCGGCTGACGGGAAATGACCGGTAACCGCCAGAAATGTTTATCACCACTCACTTTTGTCGATAGGCTTTGCCGTAGTTCAGCTCTACGTGTTTTCTTTTGTTCGAAAATTTCTCTTTCCTGGTATGCTACGCAAAATAATTTATCTCACAACTACCGGTACTACGAAATAGACAGCACAGATCGCATACTCGAGAGGCGCATATTTCGCTGACTTGCGCACTAAACATAGGTCTGGCATAATGAAGGTGCTTTCGCTGTATGTTTGACTCTTCTTGGTGTGGGCGCGTGTGTGTTTGTGCGCCCGTGTCTACGTTTCAGTCACACCTGCAGCAAATTTCAGCGTTCATTGCCGATAATACATGATCTAGGTGGTGCATTGATATATATAGAAAAATAGAGTTAAAAGCATGAGAAGATAATAGTTCTTTGTGCTTCTATAGCTCTCGTTCGAGTAATTTGCAAGTGTTAGTAAAAAATATGTTTCGCACTGGTGGAAAAAACAGGCGTTGAACAAGGAACGTATAATTTTTACTATGCGAGGGTTGTGCTTCCAAGTTAAAAGAATTTTACAGCGAAGCTGTTAAGGGCTCACCTTTACATGGTCACGACCGGCAGTAGAAAAATACTCTCATTAGACAGTTTTAGTTTAGCGTGGTTACCGGAATAGCGGGCGTACCGGAATAGCGGGATTGAAGTGCGCATGCGCAGAACGCTAACCGACCCATACCCTTTACCGTTCGCACGCTATTTCTCAGAGTTAACGTTACCGTGTTAGCGTGGTGTACGTAGTGTACGTAAAACATGGCGGCGGTCCCGGTCGCCCGCTTCGAACTGAATTTGGTGTTGTTTTGGTAGAATTCACTTCGTTCGTAGCAAATGACTGCGTAAACGGCTTTTGCTTAGTCTCATGCCGCTTCGCCGAGAGAGTATTATGGCTAATCTTGAGAAATTTTGGAGATCGCTTCTCGTTTCGAACGCGCCTAAGCCTAACGAGAGAAATTTTTTTCTGAGATGCGAACGCCATCTGTCGCTAAAGTCGGGAGATAGGCGCGACGACGACATATGGCCTCTGAGATGGGAGGATTTCGGAGGCTATGGTAGACAGCTTGTACTGCTTGTCTGTTTCGTTGCAGATCGACGGACATGTGAAGTAAAAATACAACGCGCTCCTGGCTTCCATTGCGCTGCCTATCGCACTTTCCGGACGCACACACACATAGAATTAGGTGCCCTTTGTATGCGAAATTCAAAGCTTAATGGAATAGCGTCCCGCACGTAAACTACGCTATCACGCTATACTAAAACTCTCTTTCTGCAAAGTTCGGTTGCGGAACGGTAACGTTATTTCCCGTAACCCCGCTATTACGCTAACGCTAAACTAAAACTGTCTATTGGCCGTATGCTGTATGTACGAGTGAAAGCGCGCGAGGGCGAGGGACGCGCGCTTTCACGGGGCGCGAACGCACGGCGGAGAGCAAACGCGACTTCCCAGTGGAAGGGGAGCGGTGGGCGAGGAGGGCATCAAGGCGATGATGATAAGTGGTTCTTGAGGGAAAGGGAAAGGTTGGCGCTATCTTCTGCAGCCCTTGAGGGAGCACGGCTCAGCGCCAACAAGGCGCCCTAGATTGTGCGTGTGCGTACCCGCTCTCCCACTGCGGCGCATGCGCGCAGCCCTGCCGGCCTTTGCCGACGACTCACTCTGGGCTCCCGCCCGCCTCTCTCCTAACAGTGTCGACAACGGCGTTTAGCCGTTCCATCACATAGGCAGTGTTTTGACAGCGGTTGTGTGCGGTCACACAAACACAGAACTGTTGTCGACGGCGGTGGCGTTTTTCCCGCGTTCGGCCCGAACGCGCGCGGCGTTGGTGACGTGTTCATGAAGAACGTACCAACCTTTGCCGTACACCCTATGGCGGCGTACCGTAGCGACCAAAGGCCATAGTCCCTGTGGTCACTAAATAAATGAAAACTACCGGGTGATATATATTTCTCATTCTTTAGTTCAAATAAATAATTACACCATCACATATTATTAGTCGTAATTGGAAATACATAATTCCCACCATACTACAGCTTCGCTGGTCTTCTATCTACACCCCAGTGGAAGGGCTGACAGTTTTTAACACGAAAGTGTTTAATGCCGGGGTCCACCAAGACTTCACTGACGTATTTCCGTCACGGAAATACGTCACACGAACATACACGAACATAATACAAAGAAAGAAACCAGAAGAAAAAGTTCCACAAACATGCAAAATTTGGAAATCGAACCCACGACCTCTCGGTCCGCGACGATAGATCGCCGAGCGTTTAACCCATTGCGCCACAAACGCATTTGCAGAGAGCTACACAGACGCGCCTTATATATCTAACACTCCTCCGTGTACCCGCGCTCTTGCTCGGGGCGGTGCCGCCGCCTACGAGCAGAAAAGAGAAGTACTGCATTATGACACTAACGCGCACCGACAGTGAACGCTTCGGTGTTCTCAGCACTACGACGCCTCGATGCCAGCATTCGAAGGGACGCTGGCATCAAGAAGCACTACCAACGCGTTCTCGCAGAAGCACTACTAGGTGGCGTTCACCGTACTCAACACAGCGGAGCGTGGCCTCCGCAATTAGCTCTGAAAATGTTTCTGAAGTTGATCGCGGAGGCTGCAATTACGACGCGCTGTACGCGCTGATTTGACTCGGTGACGATTCAGTTACGTGCTTTGTCTTGCGCGTTGTATTAGTGTGTCAGTTACGTGCTTCGTATTTCGCGTTGTGCTAGCGTGTGCAGCGTAGTGCAGCTTCCATATGCACGACGGTTGCTCATGGTCATCGACGTTGGTAGTCGTGATGGAGGAGACGTGCCACCAGGCGTCAGCGTGGGTGCATCAACGCCTAAGGGCGCTTTAGCCACAAAACACCAATAGACATTATATATCAATGTGCAATAAACATTACACTACTTCTGTGAAGACACGTTTCACTTTCGTGTTCTATACCGATTCCTATATAAGAGGGATCAACCACATTTTTTTAAACATTGCTTGTGGCATATAGCTGAAAGTTATTCACTGAACTCGCCTACTTGTAGAGGTGGTCATTAGTTTTGTTCTGCGAGTGCTCTAGTAAAAGAAAGAAAATGGTTAATTAGTTTTACATCCCGAATTGGTGCAGTGTGATAAAAAGTACGTGGTAACTGTACAGTGGGCAAAATTTGCGCAGCCACGATCTTTTTTATCACGTCCATCTAGCATATGCGCGATGATTTCGGCGTTCAGTTTACTGTACTGGGACAGCTTCTAATCGAGATTAAAGACGTCACCTCTTCTTCCCCAGGAGGCCTCTGTCCGAAGTTTGAATCTGAATGAATGGGCACGTTAAATTTAGAAGAAAAGTACAGTGCAAGCTCTCATAGACTTGAAGGAAGTGCAGCAAGAAAAAAAGCAGTGCTCGTTTGTTTTGTGCTTTCGTTAGGAATTGATTGTACCTAATGACTAAACAAGAATAACTATTGTGGAAATGAGAATGAAAATTCATTTCTGCACCGGCAAGCAGAATGTGGATATAGTAGAACCAACCTGACCTCGAGAAAACGGGTCATGGCCCATTTAAGGGTCATGACCCAGAGTTGGCAGTTGCTACGAAAAATGAGACACAAATTCATGCTGGAAAAGACGACATCTCTGCTTTTATAAAATTCATCTCTATCCCACGCAACTTTCTTACGGTGTTTTTTCGGCTGTGTACCATGCCCTAGCACGATTTTACCTTCCGCAACTTTTGGTAAGAGCTGTGCAAATTCAAAGCATGACAGCAGTAAGTGCAAGGTAAGCACTTGGGCGACTTCAGGCTTAAAGTTTTTCTGAGTTTTGGCGAAAGAAAATGCCAACCCTTTCGCAACTTTTCGGAGTTTCACTATCCGTGTAGGCTGACAAGTGCCCTCGCAGTACAACACTTAAGCTGTTTCCTTGAGTAAGCTTTTTCCGAAAGCTCTGAAATGTCTCGTTGTCATCCTTACAGTGCCTGTACTGTGAAATCAAGAGATCTTCTCTTTCTTTTACACTGCAGCCTAAAGGAGATTTGCAGTTATGGATGCGAGTCAAAAACATACGCCCTCCGGCCACCCCCCCCCCCCCCCAAAAAAAAAAAAAAGTCCGGAGCCACTTTAGTTTCGCACAGTTGGTAAAAGACATCGGCATGCTTTAGCGTAGTATTTTGTCGAAAATTTTCTGTGGCAAAGTGCCTTTTCGAACAATTCAAAACCACTCATCGGTTCAATTTGTCGCTTGATTCCAATAATAACAAGCTAACTACGTGTTTATGTCTTCGACCTTCGCACGTAGAAATATTTACCCATTGAACACTAAATTGAAGTTCTCACATCGGTTTCAGCAGCGCTCGCTAGTCGTCCTTCGTGGTCCGGTTTATTCGCCTAGCTCTTTCTTGTTGCGTAGAAGTTTTCATGAAGCTATGTTTGCACGAACACTGTAAACTACTTGCAAATGATTTTTGCATGACCCTCCATTACGTGCGATGGTGAATTCTTTGCATGATATTTTGCTATTCTCAATGCGTACTTACATGTTTCGCATAGCAGGTTCCTATCCACAGATTTCTAATGATGCTCTTTACCCGTTTTTACATCACAGTCTGCTATAGAAAAGGCACGATCGTGCCGATATGTGACTGTATACAGCTAGTACGCACAGTTAGAGCACGTGCATTCAAATTCGTCTTGATATCGCTTAAGCCTGCGCATCTCAATTTTAGTGAGGTATTTTTCCTGGCTATTATATATTAGTTGTATTATCGGACCATTATTATTACTATGCTGCTTAACATAAACTCAAAGACACAAAGCTCTCAGAGAGAAGTTAGGCAAACATTTTTCAACATTTACCAGAATGCCATAAGCAGAAAAGAAGAAATCTATGTCCATGCAGCTCGGTATTAGCAAATAGGGTACTCGCTGAATGCTCAAGTAGGCACTTGATATATTTTACCAAAAAGAAAGAGTGATCTCTTTTTAATTACAATGTTTGAACTGCAAGGCATCTTTTTTGTAACTGAATTATGGAAACATTTCCGCTGTTGTCACTTATCGATTAATTACTTCCCATGGCCGCAGTGGCTCCACACCAAAATATTGTGTCAGGATGGTTTGTGCTCAGCATGCCTTGTGTTTATTGCTCGGGGGGGGGCACGGGACAATGTTTTACATGTGAATATTTTTGTGTGTGATACATTTCTTGCAAAAACATGAAATGTCAATAAGGAAATCGCGCACTCTGTAGAAAATTACAAAGAATATTCAAAAGCTGCTGCACTTGTTGAGATGCACTAGCCATGACCGCTTGGGATGTACTGAGCAATGAATGCTTCAGTGTATCTGGGCCCTTCTATACTGTGAGCTGCACTCTTTCGTTTGATATTTCAGTCTCATTTCCCTCGTTCGAGTGCAGGGTAGGCAACTGCGCTCAGCCTGATTAACCTCCTGACATTCCCTTCATCAGTTCTTTCTTTCTCACTCACGAAAATGACTCTGCTGAGCCTAACTGGCTTTCTACATTTCTCGCTTTGTCTTTACATGCTGCAAAGCTGACACGGTGCAGCAGCTGACTACATTGCCATTCCATTACTTTCGCTACTTATAGAGAGGAAAGGAGTCAGCCTGCGAGATTGCACTCTAGACACATATTAGATTCTGCCAACGACAAATGTGTTCAGGGCACTTTGGTCTCTTCTTATTTTGACAATGCCTAATCAAGCGGGTGCTCGCTGCGCGCACTCCCTTCGTGCTTTCGAAGTGGAAGAGGCGAGTTTCTCGCAATTTGGCCAAGCTGTGTTCTCTTTGCATGACACCGCTGACAGTCGACCAACTTAGATTGCAGCGTAAGGGGCGTTGAAGGCAACAGCCGGCTGTTTGGTGCTTCTCGTCACTTAGCTGTCGCGAATGGAAAGTGTGTTAGTCAAATAAATTATCTGAACATGCAGAATCTCACCACACTAAGCATATTAGAAGGTCAATTTTTATCGTGGGAAACAACTGGCAATGAACATGTTTTGGTGAGTGTGTTAACTCTCACGAACATGTAGGCAGTCCGAGAAGCAAACCCATCCGGGTACTGCAAACCCAATGTATTCAGGCGCAAGGGAGGATTCATCGCAATTATATTCCGCCCTCTAATGACAAGGAGCCCTGCTTTCTTGTTATGCATGAGATGCTTGCTTTAGCAAAAATTGTATATAAAAAGCTGTTATCTAAAGGGGAAGCAGCACAAAAGCAGATGCAGGATAACCCACTGCACAGTGTTGATGCAATAACATTTTCGCAGTGCTATACAAGATAGTTATTTCCTTCGCTGTTTAGCCGATATCTTTATCACCCTTCAATTTTTTTTGTATAACAACCGAGCACTGTTACACAATCCATGTCAAGTAAATACCCTGCTAGGTGGTAGCTTTGTGCATTATTCACACATATCGCGGGCTCCAAGAAACTATAAACAAACCTCAAATCACAAATAATTTGCACGTTCCGGCACGCCATCGTGTTACTTTTGGAGTAATGTTGCTTCCGTCTGGATCCAGCTTTTATGTGATAGCTAGCCGCCGATTGGTGCACACTTTAGCATTTACCACTTCAAATATCTTTGTTACGAATGCACTGCAAAAAGTAATGGGGTCGAGCAAAAGTAGCACATGCGGTTCCTACACTCAAAGTTATTCATTTTAGCCGGGAGGGGTTTCGTAGTGCGAGATTCTTAGGAGAAACAAAGAACTGCAGAGAATTCCGGTTTCCTATTCTAATCTATGTGGAACAACATTCAGACACACCTTTGCCAAAACAGAATCTGGCCACCCAGGCGCCATGCTTTGCCATTACTTAACTTATTGATCTGGAAGTCCGGGAGACGCTTCGCCATGCATTGAACATTATCAGGACGATGATTTAAAATGTATTCCAGTCGTTATAAACACGTGTAGAAAACTGTCTAATCAGTTTATGGGTTGATGATTTAGCTTTTCATAAAACACGGTACACTATATTAAGACAGGCTTTTATTGGTGGTGGTACATTTGTTTTGTCTTAAGTCGCTTCAGAAACGAGATTTTTGTGCAGGAAAGTCTCAAAAATACTTATTCATTGACATTGAGCGTCCCAATCACATTTTTTAGCTTCTATCCCTATAGCAAAATCCCATATGCCCTGTCACATAATTCTTTTTTTTCATATAAACCATATGAGAAAAATATGATTATGATACACATAATATGGGATATTCCAATAGGACTATGGTTATAAAATTATAGTGTGATGTCTTGTCCGAGTGAAATGTAGACGGCAACGTCATTTTAAACAATTATCAGCATTCAAAATATTGTTTCATCGAGAAACGTGACCACAATATTAGCTTAAACATACTTATAAGATTCAACCTTTTTTTTTTCCTTTTCATTTTCCCGGCGTTCGGTGCACTCCTCAATTTTTGTTTAACCTGAAAATTAGTCTTGTTCCTGAGCGCTTCTATTCAGTCGAAACGAATGAGAAATGTGACAAGGTAGATTAGACCTCGTGTTAACATCTGCGAACTTGTCAATTTCATCTGTTGCGGTGACGGCCACATGACGCCTTTGAGGACCCCTCCACCCCACTGCGTAGCCCCTCTTTGTCGTGGAGCTGCAATTCTCGTTCTTCAGCTGGTTATTTCGAAGAGGCAGACATTACTAGCACGGAAAATCGAAACACGTATTCAACTAATTAGGAAAATATCCCGAATTATCTTGCTAATGCATTAATTTGTGGCCCATATTGCAATTTACGAATTGTAACCGGTGAGATTGCAAAAGCTATCCCCTTTAAGTGAATCTCCGGGATGATTCCAGCTTCGAGCTATAATTTTACAAAGTGCGGGACGAAATACATGGGCGTTCCAGATGTTTTGTGTTTAAATGCATAAAAAAGCAATTTGTAAAAAAAAAACTTCAATGGGAGAACAGTGAATTTTTTACCGCAAGTTTGATCGCGCATGTCTCCAACCTTGTATCATTCTGTAAATTCATTCCAAGTGGATACGCCTTGCAAACTCACGGGCTATAATTGGTAAATTACATGCACCCTAAAGTACTTATTAGGAAGTTAATCAGTGAATTCTAGTTATTAAATAAATATGTTTTTGATTTCTCGTGCAAGAAATGTCCGCCTCTCTAAATAATCCAGCTTAAGAATTAAAATTACGATATCTGCTACAGTTGATTTTTAAAAGTTCCGTAAAACTTGAACACCATCACCCCGTATAGCAGACACTCCTTGAAGAAGTAAGACGCCATTTGACAAGTGAGTGAACTGACAGCGATTACCCATTTGAAATCTACATGGTTTGTGAACGATAAAGGAGGAGAGACTGTGAAAATATGTCATTGGTGCAATATACCAGTAGGATAACATGCACAATTAAAATTTGCACAATTTATCAAACAACTTTGGCGTATGTGTTTGCTTACGTACTTAAATTCAATGCTCGAGAATTTAGGAATGAGAGGGTTCAGGCCAACAGCGACTTTCTGGGTAAAATGCCGAATAAATATTTGCAAAAACTACAAACATTGAATCGCCAAAAAAGTAAAATCCCGATTACTTTTAAACAAGCCCTGAGGCTCTTTACCTATAGTATCTTTACTTTACACGGAGCTTGCATTATATAGCCTATTATAAAAATTGAAGAATCCTCACGAGGATCGTGAAACAGTTCTAAGTCTTAAAGGGATACGGACACAAAAGTTGGCGGGTGGTTTTTCGCGTCGGAACAAAAGTTGAATTGTTGAAAATGACGAATACAACAAGCTGCTTTGAAAAAAAGAACGAGAAACATCTTTTTTTTTTTGCGATTTTCTGTTGCACCTTGCCTCCAAGCGGCCGCCGGCAGAAGCTTAAATTTCACGTTATGACCCCCACCGGCGCGCGCGGCCAAGTTCGGCCGCAGCCGTCGCAGTGTTTCCGGGGGTGTCTGGTCCCATGCAGCATTTGTTTAACCCCTTTCGGCGATCTTCGCACGTGGTCCATCCGAAACATTATCCCCGTCGGCGCTCCACGCAGGTGGAGGCGTCTTCGAATGACCGCGGCCGGCCGGCTGGCTATCCAACGAGTGAGTCGTGACGTCACGCCTTCCAACTCCCGCGGGTCGGGCGGCGAGGCGCGCGCTCACAAAAACGCCAAAAATAAAGCCATCGGCTCAAAAATGAGCTAAGTGACTACTTCTTTTCGATATAATCACACACGGAGGATTCATTTTCAGCAGTTTCGTAAAATTTTCAGATTTCGTGTCCGTATCCCTTTAATCTCTGCAGCTTCACCTATAGTTACCACGGTGTAACGCCACTGAGTTGTTCAGGGTGGCCCTACATTTTGTATTTTCTGTGCCTGCGAGGCGCGATCGGTGAAATTCGCCACGAGTTTTCACGCCCGTACTCTTTCCCCTGCCCGGCTTGTTTGAGGACCCACCCAGGACCAGACAGTTACCTGGGGATAGGTAAATCCTGATACCAGCACAAATTTTACAAAACGAAATATCCAGGGTTCAAGCGCAGCAAATGACTGTGAATCCTTTGATGGTTCCGTAAACATCGTAGCAGACTTTACTTTTCTTTTTGGACATCATGCTCGAATGGCTGTGAAGAAGACTTCGAGAACTTGTAGTTCGTAATGTTTGGTTTACCGGTAATTTCAATTGGAAACGCACGATGTTAGCGATAGTTCTTCATCACTTTCATCGGTTAGCTAAGCGCCAAAGAAAAACATTACTGTCACAGGATCGCTTGTGATGAGTTGTATACATAGTGACAACTGACTAAGAGCTGTAGTTTATAGGCTCGTAAAATACTGGAATTGTGGAATATTGGGTTTGCCATCTGTTATGCTACACTGATAACCCTAATGCTCTTGTTAATAAGGCACAGTTAATTTTCTGCATCTAGTGCAGCGGGGGTTTGTGGTACTTAAATCACAAATTGAAATATGGCAAGAAAAGTTTCACTGATGCTTTAGCTTGCGACCACAAAAATCTACAGCTATAGTAATTAAAACGCTTCAGTTGTTAGCCCTTATTTACCTCTACGAGAAAAGTAAGCAAAGTCAAATTCTGTAGAAATCGTGCTCATGACAACAACACATAGATGTACAAAGAAAACTGTTTTTTATCTCCTAAAAATTTCTAAACAGAACGCTGGCAAAAAATCCACGACCACCATAAGTTCCCCAGGTACGTGTTATCTCTGTGATATGTGAGTGTGTATATATCTATCTATATACCATCCCAAACCCGACAACGTTCCCCCCAACTCGGTGGTAAAAAAATAGAAAATAAAAGAAATGGGATCTTTTCAGCACTTTAGAATTAAACTCTCTTGCCCGATCAGCACTTTTGTATTTATTTGCGCAGTTTTCTCTCGCACAAGAGACTACCGAGAATCATAAACGAGAAATTAAGTAATGCCTATAATGAAGATGTACAAGATTTTTTGAGGCCACTGGTGCATATAACGGTTTTTGATACAGCCCAAGCTATTCTTGCTAGTGGAAAACTTTATTCACTGCCCTTGGTAAAGAACAAGTGACGCCATGTTGGTGACACTCGAGCATGTTATGCTCGAGCATTATTCGCAATGTGGAAGCTGTGTTGCACCGAAAACGAAAAAAAAAACGAACCTGAATGACTTTACGTCAGCTCAGTGTGGGTACGCGAATTGTTTTGCAACAGCCTTGGCAAGCGTCTAAGGGGCTGCCACATTCCTTGCATTCCTTATGGTCTGCCTTTCCAGAAATGGAGGCTCCATCCTATGAATTCTCCGCGAGATTATTAGACAAAGTCCAAGACTGTCCAAAGAACTTTGAGTACTGCTGAGAAGTGGAGCAGGATTGTTTAAAAGTAATTATTACACTCTAAAGTTGCAGTTGTCTTAGAGTACGTGAACGCAATGAAGCAGGATAGAAGAATAGTCGCAAGAGATTTTTACCAAGGGTGGAGGTTGAAATTATTTATGCATTCGCATAGCGTTTGCAATGGCCAGAAAGGGATGTGGAAGATCAAGATTCGATTTCCTCTAAAGATACACCTTTGGAGAGAACTCCTTTGGAGGGACACCTTGAAATGTCCCTTTAGAGATACTGCGGTGTTTCTGGAACTTTTTCCTCTAAGGACACCTCCTTAATTATAAATGCGCTTCCATGAAACATTTCCCTCCTTTTTTGCGTTTGGTATCCCTTTTGTTGTCTTGTTGTTTGCTTACGCGCATTTCCAAATTTTCTTTCGAATAATAAAATGGCCAATTTAAAAGCATAAAAATGCTTTCCATGTCACGGTCAGGCGAATATGATATGCAAGCCGGAAGAAAAAAAAAGAGAAGTGCAAGAAACGTGTTATTCCGTAAAACGTTTTCAAATTGCACTGTGCAATATTGGAGCCATCGGATAAAATCTTCCTCATGTCTCACATCTTGTTCCGTGTAAACGAAAGGGATGTTTGTCTTCTGTTTAACTTGTTCACCTTTCAATTCTCATTTCTTCCACAATCTCTCTTCTATCACATCTGCAAAAATTTTTGACAGTATTTTGTGTTCCAGGGCATTTCTTTTCATTAATGTTCGATTCTGGCGTTATAGTGCACGTGTACAACCAAGAACCCGAACGAAAGTGAAGCAGCACGGAGAACTAGCTTTCAAGAGAGGCCGCAAGTTTCGATTGCTGCGCGGCTTTCTCGCGCTAGAGACAATGAAGGGAATGACAAAGACAAACGTCTACCTGTTATTGAGATTGTTATTAGGGCGACATTTATTATGAAAACAGAAAGAAGGTACGCAGAAAGAAAGAATGATTTATTAATACACAGTGGGAAAGGAATCGAAAGTTACACCTCAAGGGATGGGACTCCCTCTTTCTCCTATATTACGAAGGAGAGATTCACATCAATCGAAGATTACGTTTGTTAATATGGGTTACGGCTATATAAAGCCTCCATTAAATTCTGTACTTAATTAGCTCCCCCAGGACTTCCACTTGGGTGCCTATACAAAGGAACTCATTTCGAATTCGAGGACAATGGACACGGAGAATGTTGTCCTCACCGCATTTCTCATCAAATCAAGAAAAAAAAAAGGCTAGGTAGAAGAGTGCAAGAGACAAATACTCTACATCGACTGGTGTGTGGTCTCTCACTAAAGAAGTGTACGAGCACGAGTAATGCTGTAATAAAATAAAAAGCGACGGAACAATCGTTTGGATTGCCTGACTTTATTGCGCATAGCAAAACCGTCCACGGTTCTTTGTATCACTGTAACGCATAATGTATCACTTCCGCTCTCAGTGCCCATGGCTTCAGTCAAATTTTTTACCTTCATTGCGCGTGTTCGTGCATCCTGTGGAAAGAGAACGAGAGATAATGGTAAATAAAAGGTAGGGAGGTTAGTCATTACTGAGCCCGGTTTGCTACCCTGCTCTGGAAGAAAGAGAAGAAAAAAACTAATAAAAGAAGAGAAAGTCCTGTGTTCATGTCACCGACGTAGTGAAAGTTTTCAGTGCTGTGGAAATGCATGCAGTACACGCAAGTAGTAACAGAAAAATATGCGCCTTTCGTCATCTGAAACGGCAGCTTTCTTTTCGAGGCCTCCCGACTTCTCTAACAATGGCCAGCTCTGTGCTCAAGGAATTTTCGCCGAATTGCTCATACGCAGGACAGCACCACCATATTTGCTGCCATTACATCTGTCCGTGCTGCTGGGCCTTTTTTCTACAGAATTACTGCAGTGATTACAAATAATAACTTGTTATGTTCATTGGAACAAATAAGCGTCGTCAACAGCACAATTTCTTTAAAAACGCAAACCTTTCTATGCCTACTTTCCCAGAGTTTGTTGTCTGGCACATCAGCTCGGTCGATATTTGGCCGAATAAAGTCCAGTTAACTGTTGCCCAATATCCGGGATCGGCCCGCTCTATTCGGCGCGGTGACCCTGGATACAGTGTCATAGCAAAGAGAGATAATGCTGGAGCCAGTATACTGTGCCGTCATGTAGGTCATGTGGTGAGGATCTCCGCGTCTCGCTGCCTTCGCTGACAAGCATGTAATCACTGTGGTGCAAAACGCTGTGCAGAATATGATAAGCTGCCTGGCATTTATTTAACCGCTTCACGTAAGCTTCGCTTCTCAGATCCCTACATGCGGGTAAAATCTGCATAATTTTAATTCCAGTGATGTTGCTCTTTAGGCTAATAAACTAAAACAGTTTGTGCTTAATTTCTTATCCTGATTGTCAAGTAATGTCCCAAAATTTGTTTAACGTTTTATTGCGATAGCAATTATATGGACACTTCAACCGGATTTCTGCCGTCGTCGTCGCCGTCGCCGTCGCTGTGAGGTTCCGTATAGATAAAATCTTCGCCGCGCACCGATAGCGTGCGTCCCCGAGCGGAAGCGTGCGGGGACGCACGCTATCACGGAGAGCGAACGCACTCAATCTCCCACGCGCAGGCAAGGAAGCGGGAAGCCACCACCGGAGGGAGCGGGGGGGGGGGGGGGGCGCACTTCTACTCTGCCAACCACCGCGCTCGTCGCTCGCCCGCACCGTCTCTTATCTCCACACAGCTCTGACCTTTATGCGCTGTGCATTCGCCGCTCAGTTTCTGTTGAAGCGATACACCGCACGTACCATCGCCCGCTGCGGCGTATGCGCTTGCTGCCAGCGTTTTGACAGTCGTTGTCTGCAGTCATTCAGTGTGATCTATTCATGTTTGTTTGTGCGCGCTCACACCACGCTTGTTCATTCAGTTAGTAATAGTCGGGCCACATTTTCCAACGCACGCTACACATTAATGCTGCCCGGATCGGCAGTGCAGCGCTACAGGTGTGTCCCTTCGCACGCGCTGCCCACGGGAAGCGCTTCTCATCAACGCCACCGTTTCACACGCGCCTTCTCGTGGTCATCGAGTCTCTCTTCATGTCGGACAACTTACGCCGCAGCACACCTGCTTACTTAATCAGCTCATGTTTACTACAATTCATATGGCTACCAAAGCCGCTC